>NC_086173.1:23906696-23981696 GCF_023053635.1 Elgaria multicarinata webbii | reverse complement strand
CAATCTTTTGCTATTTTGTATGAGGTTTCTGCCCCCCCCCCCGATTTCTGCGAGGATCTCAGCTTCTTTCCCAGGAATATATGTGGTTGCTCTTTGTGGTGGTGAGGAGATTCTATGTGCGCGTAGCGCTCAATAAACCGGCACATTGATAGCTATTGGAAGGCTAACATTACAGCCTAGTAACTTCTATGGCAATCTCCTGTTGCCATATCCTGGCCAGTACTCTGAGTATTAAATCAGATAAGTTATAGCATATTATGTTCCTCGAAGGTACATAGAAGAACAAAGCAGTTAAGCGGAGCCAAGAACCCAAATAGCTCAGGTTTAAAAATTAATAGCCATATTACATGCTAAAATCCAGGGTGGGCTATCACTTGCAAGACCTCAAGTCTTACTGTAGCTTTCTGAACACAAGCTGGAATATAACCTGCTCCCTACCACCAACCCACCCTCCCAAGCCCCACTGAAGAGATCTATGAAAGCTAAGTAACTGTTGACTAAGAAAATGACTCTACTCAGTTATATGATTAACAAGTTGTTGTGGTGATAGTTGTTGTCATGGTGCGACAGAGAGTAAGGATTAAAAAATTAAAAGGGGGTATGAGGGCTTTCTATTATTATTATTTTCATGATGATGATGATGATTATGGGGGAATCAGCAATGCGAGGAGTGTCATAATTTAGAGAGCAAGGGTTTTTTTTCTATTGAGAAAAGTAGTGCTCATTTGAAAGACTGCCCCCATCCCCAATTCTGTATTAGGTTGTTCTGAATAAGGTTCGGAGTTATACTCGGAAAAAATTAATTGAGAGAATACCCCTCTACCCCACCCCAGCAATACTAAGGAGGTGTTCTGATAGAGGAAGAAGAAGACATCAAATTTCGTATAGTGTTTCACAAAATAAAGAAAAGCAAGAACCCTGGATGATGTGCTGACTTTATACAATAGAAATATGTTTTTTAGGTTTGTGCGGAGGAAGTGTTATCAGACCAGGATTGTCTTTCTAAATATGGCAGGCGGTATGACACCCCACTCCCAAATTCAGTTTCTATTTAGAAACAGTTTTTTTTTAAAAAAAAATATGAGGGGATTTTCCTTTCCTCTGTATTGGAATGCTTTGTTTTTTGTTATTATTGCTGTTGTTTCTTTTTTTAAAAAAATTGCATCAAGCTCCTTATCAAACTTTCTGCAGGAGAAAGGAGACAATTTGATGCTCCTTGGAATTAATTGATACCTTCAGCTTTAATATGCAACAGGGATAATCACGGCCTTCCAAAAGTACTCAAGAGGAACTAAATAGATTGGCTTTAGGTTGTCAGCTTTCTAAAATATCTTGGTTTATTCTATTAGATATGTGCCTTTAAAAAAAAAAAACATGCAAAGGACAAAATAGGTCACGGTTTTGGCAAAGTAAATACTGTATGGACAGCAGCTATACTCATATCTTCCGAAGGTTGGATTCGCACATACATGCCCTCCAAGCTTTAAACATTTTCATAAACGCAGGTAATACAGAGATTCACCCATTATATTTTGTTACTGTAAATTAGCATTTCAACAGATAAATGGCTGATCATAGGTACCGTAATTATTCACAATAGTCTGTGGTAATTCATTGATTTCACTGTTTATTATGTATAGAAAAGTTTCCCCTTCTTCATATTAACAATTCTTAGATTACCTTCGTTTTGTTTTATAGCAGCATGAAGAAGGGTGGAGGGAGGGAATTTATCATGCAGTTATGAAGTTTAATTTTATTTTTTCCCCTCATGTACAGAGGGAAGTCTAAAGTAATATATGTTTAATCGACCCAAGTCAAGAAATGTAATAAAAGTTAAATCCTCCCCTACTGTGTTTTTCCCTCTTTAAACGATTCTATTAGATGTGGATGAAAGCGGAGAATTTACAGACTTAAACATTATTGCAGCGTATTCCTTTATCTCTTATGTGAGAACATGTGTAATTATAAGGATCTCGTGCTGTTTCGTTTACATCTCTCCCTTGACAAAATATTGTCTTGCTCAGTTGTTAAACAGGCTTGTCCTTTCTGGGGCTGTTGTTATGCATATAAAATATTAGCAGCATTCCAGTTCGTGTCCAGTGCTGCTTCATTTTTCTTGTGTATGTTGCTGTAATTCTGCGTTTCACAGCAGGTGTAACTTCAAAAGGCTTCTGTCTTTGTGTGTAGACCTGCGTGCGGCTGTTCCATGCAGTTTTACTCTTGTCTTGTTTCTGCGAATTTGGAAGGTCCTGGCAGGGGGGACGGGACACACACACACACACACACACACACACACTGCATATATGATATATCTACATCTATCAATATTTCCATTAGTATATCTACCAATGTATCTATTAATCCAGGCACACGTCTGTTTATGGCCACAATCCAGTAGTTATGTGGACTAACGCTGGTTAATTTTAGTTTTTAAAGGTCCTTAAGCCTGTGTTGGAGTGTGTGTGTGTGTGTGTGTGTGTTGTTTATGTATATTGTATACATATTATTATGTGTGTGTTTATATATTTATATGTACTCTGTGTGTATGTATGCATACACAGTCGCATACATATAAACACAAAGAGTAATGAATAGGAAGGTGTATGTTTATTATTGGGAAAGGCAATACTTTGATAAAGTTAATTTCATCTCCATGTTAGGACATTCGTCCATATGTAGTTTTGATCAGATGATCTACCTGGAGTTTTTAGACTCCTTTACTACTATGCTTACGTGTGTGTGTGTGTGTGTGTGTGTGTGTGTGTATAAAAATAATACTTCATCTCAATAACCTCATAGTGAATTGAGTGGAAAACACAAATTATTCAGTCCTAAGTGTTTTGTTTGGCTTTTCTTCTCTCTTTGTGTGCTCTGGCATAACTGCTATCTCATTTAAATAGTTCCTGGAAAGTGCAAAGGAATGGCCCAGATTGTTTCATGGAGTACAAGGAAGGGTGGTGTGTGTGTGTGTGTGTGTGTGTGTGTGTTGCTGGCAGGCGACTGCCTGTGCATTTGTGAAGAGAAAGTTGCTTTTACTCAGCCCTAAGGGAGACTGGTATGCCGAAGTCAGGTATAATTAATCGAGGCCTAGTGGAGCTTGCATGTGGGGTTTAAGACTCGAGTTGGAATGTGCCCGCCTTCAGTCGAAACTTGCCCTTGTTTATATATGCTGCCTTCGCTGTTTATATGCATCTAACACCTTCCGTTCTAGCCGGCTGTGCAGCTCCTCAACAGACAACGCAACATGCATCCTGGAAGCAGACTTATCTTGTGATGGAGATAATTACAGCCTGTCTTGATAGAAAGGAAGAAAATTGTGGTGGGAGAATTATAGTGTTGGGGTGTTGTTATTTGTTGTTGCTGTTATTGTTGTTATTATTATTATTCAGACTCACTGGGCTGGTGAGTCTAGGCTTGGTGTCTTTTCAATTAATTTAATTTGGAAATTTCTTGGCAGTGTGTGTTATGTGTGTTTGTGTGTATCTCAAAGATGAGATATAAGATCTGGCTCAGGGGAGCAACCATTTTATGCCTCGTTTAAATGTTGTTGTCCCCTTGGTGACTTGCAACCTCAACCTGCATTTGTGAATATTTTCCCCTTTCTCCTCTTCCTCCTCCTCCTCCTCTTTCTAACCTGAAATTTTAAGAAAGTCACCACAACGCAGTGGAATAAATTGGTCCTAAGGTTTAATTGCACGTTGGAATTTATTGTCTTCTACCCCCACCTCCAAGCACTTAAGAGTCTGGAATCCAAAGTCATAACATCTGACAAAATTCTTAGGAACAAGCATGGGAGTGCAGTTGGTGGGGCTGGGGTAGGGGGGGAGAAGGCCATTAAACAGGTACAAACTCCTCCAGAGTAAGTTTAATTTTAAGCTGCCTGTTTCTTTCCCTCCTCCTACCCTTTACCCTGGAGTTAAATTTAAAGATCATGTCCATAGGAAATAAAGTTAAATACATAATTGCCATCAGTAAATGGCTGATATGGAGTGGGTTGGGGAATCTGGCCCATATATTTTCAGCATTTTAGATTTTTGCATAACTGAAATATAATAGGAGGAGCAGTACTTGTAGTAGTACTAGTAGTACTGTTGCTATTACAGCTGCTATGGCAAGCATCACAAAGCTTAGGAAGGTTTAAGGAATAGTCCTAAGCAGGTAGTGGACCTCTTTATTTGCAACATTTTCTGCATAAGGAAAATGGGGATAGGGGTTGAAAGGGACATGCGGATAAAATCGAGAGCGAATGAACGACGGAAAGCACAAAACAGCTATGCCCCGATCCTGAGCGCCTCTCCTTGGAAGTAAGCCTCTTTGCTTTCCCGGCCATTTCCTTCCAAACCAGAGCGCCGAGAATCGTAAGCCTTGAGAGCCTGGGCAGAGAAGGGAGAAAGGGGGTCTCCACATGGGGAAAACTTCAAGGGACGACTTTATGCTTAGTTTGCTTTCGCTTTTGAAGGGCTGTCAACACCGCGACGCCTTCAGGCTACAGCTGTGGGGCCTGCAGGGGATGCGAAAACTGCCGGGAGTCCCCAAGAAGAGGAGAAAAGTGGATTTTTTAATCCGAACTTGACGGTGTTTATTGAACCAAGTGGAAACTCGGAGCGAAGGAATGCGCCATAAGCGTCGCCGCTGGGTCTGCGTGTCAAGGGTGGCGTGTGTGTGTGTGTGTGTGTGTGTGTGTGTGTGTGTGTGTGTGTGTGTGTGTGTGTGTGTGTGTGTGTGTGTGTCCTACGCCCAAGGCCCTTGCCCGGAGTTTGCAGATCCAAAACCTCGCTGCGATTTTTCGTCCTCGGGTTAGCCAGCGACACAGAGGGACCGTTTATAAAGAGCTCCGCCGGTCTCTCCTCCTTTCCCAGCTTCCTGGGGCGAATCCAGCAGCTGCTCAAGAGCCCCACAAGCCTGGCTTGTGTGTGGGGTGTGTGTGTGTGTTGCTGCCTTAAGTCCCCGAGGCCTGGCTTGGGTGCATAGGAAATCCTGAGGGATACTCCCAGACAACTGAGGGGCTAAGGTGGTGATGGTAGTGGTGGGGTGAAGGAGGAGGAGCAGGAAGTTCAGCAGGGCTATATAGGGTTTTAATCTTGCAGACACCCTTTGAAACTAGAAGTGGATTCTCATTATAGAGGCCTTAAGAGTGAGCAATCCAGTTATGTGCAGATAGAATCTATGGTGGGGGCAGAAAAAGAAGGTGGGGGCTGTTCATGCTTTAGGTGGGTAAGCGGGTGTTTTCCAAGTTTCTACCTAATACAAAGTTCCCCTACATGTACAAAAATGGCGGAAGCAGCTGAAAAGATAATGATTTTTAGTCTCAGATGTAAACTGAGGATCAATAAAATCTCCAATGGGGTCATTTCCCCCCCCCCTACCACCACTACCACCACCACCTTTTCCATTCACGTCACAGATGACGATCTGGGATTTTTATTTATTTATTTTAAAGCACATATAAATACAGTTTGTTTGTTTGTTTGTTTGTTTCAAAAAACCTATTTTCCTCCTCCTCCTCCTCTTCCTCCTCCTCTTCCTCCTCCTCCTCCTCCTCCTCCTCCTCCTTTTTCAAGCTAGCCCTTTATTACATTTGGTTTCTTCCGCTATAAAGGAGACAGAAGATGCGGGGAATGGGCCACGTTATTTCATGATTGATTGTCTTCTATCAAAGGGATGAGGTTTTGATAGGAAAATACCAGTCTTTTCCTGAAGTACTGGACAGAACGAGTAGAAATGTAGCCATTTCGTACCGCCAGCAGGTAACTGACGAACAAAACCCTGATGCCAATATATTACCAACTTCTCCAGCTGGAAATACATCTTTAAAAAGAAGAATATTTCAGGATGTTAATTTCTTCTCCAGAATGGTTAACCTAAGCTTGCCCGTGTAGACAGAGACATGGGGATAGAAGTATGCATACACAGCGTATTTCAAAGGTTTCATATGGTGTCCGGCAGTTCTGAATGCACTTTCTTTTCTTTCTTTTCAAGAAAAAAACCCCCTGATCCTTCTGTGTTAAAGGCATGCCTTCATTTTATCTGTATACAAACTGCTCCCGTCTCTCGACTCCTAGGCATACGACCCCTTGAACGAGGAAGGCTTTGCACTACAAGCCCTGTAGGATCATTGGCTATGAACAACCTGCACCAACGGGGGACATTGGTTCGGTTTTGTTTTTCTTAGGCGTGGGAGGCTTCCTTGAAAATAAACGACATCTTTCGCTGTTAGGTTTCTTTTTTGTGTCAACACGAAAACGCTCCATCCAGGAATATTTTAATGACCTTGCTTGCTTGCATTAAGGTTACCAGCAGTCTTGACTTTTCTACGCCCTTCTCTTTTATAATCCATTATTCTTGGTGTGTATTCATATGCTAGACTTTCTGTCTTTGTGAAAACAATCCTGTTCTTTCTGTCGTTGTTTTTCTATGCTCTGAATAGATAGTGTATATTTGTGTGTGAGAGGGAGAGAGAGGGGGGGAGGGGGGAGGGAGGGAGATATTTCCTTGCCAGTTCAGTATGTCTAAGCAACTAGCAACCCGTTGGAAGATGTATTTATTTTCCTAGACAACATTATATTTCTTCAATGCAAACATTTCATCTCTTCGACACATTTCATATACTCCTCTGTATCTCTCCTCACCCCACCCTCCCCTTAATTTCTGCATAGAGGAAGCCTCGGCAAAAGATAGCAGCCAGGCTCGCTATTAACTACCTTCGCACATTAAGAAAAAAAATGAAGTCACTGGAGACTTTTGATTGACAGATAAATTGAAGTCAAGAAAGGCCAAAGGACAACTGATGTCCCTACAGGAAAATGTCTCTAGGTTGAAAACGGCATGAGAATAGTGGGCAAATGATGGTTAGTTCAGGTTTCAGAGCCCAACTGTTTTCAAATCTGGATTTTTTAGGCACACACAAACACACACAGGGGTGGGATGGGGGAAACACAGGCACATCCAAGTCTAGTTAAAGTGTGTTCCTTATAGAATGAAATACTGTTTCTCTATACCCAGCTAGAGACGGCTGATGCATAATGATTAAGGACTCGTGAATTAAGATGCAGCCTGGAATCTTTAATCAATTCAATCCAGCAACTTTTACAGAGTCTTTTAAAAAAGAAAGAAAACAAAATAGCGGTGGGTGTAGAAAAGAGAGAGAAAAGGTATTGACTGAGATTTCTGCGAGGATTTGACTGTGCCTGGTTCCTGGCTCCTTCTTCCTCCCCCACCCCACATAGATTTCCCAAGCAAGGTGCCTAAAAATAAATCCACTCCTGCTCCTATGTCTATAAGGGGGTCCTGCACGATCTGCGAGTGTAATGCCACTGGTGGAATTGCATCTGTCTGGGGCACATGTGTGTCCCCCCTCTCCTTCTTTGCCCCCCCTCTCTCAATTTCTCTCTCTCAAACCTCCATAACCTTCCCTACTTACACTTTTCTTCTGCCTTTCCCCCTTTTGTTGCAAATTTACCGCACCTCCAAACCGCCTCTGCTATTACATTAGGAATCTTGAATACTCTGACAACACCACACATACACACACACATTTTCTTCTTGTTGTTATCCTGCTTGTTGTTGTTGTTGTTGTTGCATTTTGAAGAGAGAGAGAGAAAACACCCAACCATATCATTTTTCAGATTTCTTTCCCAGTTCAAGCAACCAACGCCATCCTTCCAGACTTCTCAGGGTACAAGCTATATACTTACCAATTTACTCTACCAAGCAAAAGGTTCTTATTTTGTAAAACAGACATAAATCCCCCCACACACTCAAACCCATACATGTCTTCAAGTGAAGTTCCACAATAATCCATTTGGTAAACAACAACAAAAGTTTCAGAAGCATGACAGTCTTCTTCTTCTTCTTCTTCTTCTTCTTCTTCTTCTTCTTCTTCTTCTTCTTCTTCTTCTTCTTTTAAAAAACAACAAAACAAAAATTAATAAAGCCAGGAAAACAGAATAAACTCTCCAAAACAAGCACACTGTGGCTTGCTGTCTTCTCATGCAAAAGGTCCCTCACTCCCAGCTATGCCTTATAACTGAAACTTACTCGTACAGTTTTATTTAATGAACGACACATTTATGAACAATCAAATGATCCTCGTAAAATTTTTATTGAAGGACATAAAAACATCTACCACTACTTGCTGAATAATGTAGCCTCTCACAAAGATGAGAGCCTCTTTTTTTTTTTTTTTTGGTTGTTGTTATTATTATTATTATTTTCCACTCATGTTTTACAAGGTCATCCTCTTCCTCCCTCTGTGCTTGTGTGTGTGTGTATGTGTGTGTGTATATGAATGAGAGAACACATGACTTCAAGATTTCTTGCTGCTAAATAGACTGACGAATATTCATCGCAATACAGATGGCAAAACGTCTTTCTATCAGGCAAAAGTATACACACACACACACACACACACACACACACACACACACACACACACTGATCATAACCATTCATGGGCTGGTGCTGAAGAGGAGGTGAGCCAGCGACCCAATTCTGTTAGGACCTTCAAGCGACCCCCCTCCCCCTTTAAGGATATTCCATGTAATGTATCCATTATAGAATACAAGCTGCAGAAGCAAAGAGACCAGACAGAGACAAATTGCGTCAAGAAATAGTTCCTGTGATACCTTGCTACACCAGATACCTTGCACACTCATTAACGGCGGGGCTATGGGAAAGCCAGGTCACAGAGCCAGCCAGCCAGCGAGCCAGCCAGCGCCGTCGCCTTTCCGCTAATGGCACGTAAGCTCCAACTGCTGCTAATAACTGCATTATTTCAAGAGTTTTATGAAAACCGAAGTCGCATAGGCGCTATTTAAAAAAAAAAAATAGGAAGAGGGGGAAAAAAAGACCTGCGGATTGATCTACACTGTATTTTGGGTAAATACAATCACGTGAGCGCTCGGAGCCAATGGCAAACTAGGAAAGGCTGAAAAAATAATTACCTGCCCTGATTGTTCTATGAGAAGATAAAAAGTACACATACAGTTCATACAATAATCTTATGAATGTAAAAGAGGGGGGAACAATGTCGGCTTCTGGTCCCATAAGCAACTATTATGTAGATTCCTTGATTAGTCATGAAAGCGAAGAACTGTTGGCATCAAGGTTCCCAGCTACTGGCTCTCACCCTGCAGCAGCCAGACCGTCAGGATTAGTACCGGAGTGCGCAGATTTTCCATCCTGCAGCTTTGCCCCCAAACCGGCCGTTTTTACAACTTCGTGGGCTCCCGTGCATTCCCAGTCGTCCGTGGTCTACCACCCGTATACCCACCACCAGCCTCATATTGGAGCTGACACCCGATATATGCGCACTTGGCTGGAGCCTATCTCCGGCGCTGTCTCTTTCCCAGGTTTTCCAGCCAGCAGCCGGCACTACGGGCTTAAACCCGACGCCTTCCACGGCCGCAGGGACTGCGGACCGGTGGATGGACGTAGTTATCCGGATTATATGTACGGATCCCCGGGAGATCTCAGGGACAGAACCCCGCAGACTATACCCTCCCCGGAATCTGAGGCCATCGCTTCCAACAAACACAAAGAAGAAAAGACCGAATTGGACCCTAGTAAGTCGAAGTCATTCTTGTTTACAACCGGGAAGGCATTACAGCCGCCTTGCACAGTACTCAATAAAAAGGAATTACCTTGCTGTTTAGAATTCTTGGCGTCCTTGCCTTGAAACTCCAACTGTACAGGAGTAAAAAAAAACCTGGCTTAGAAGATCATAAGGGCAGCTAGCAGTGTGTTTGATTGGGGAAAGAAGGGCGGAAGGAGAGGGCAGGGGATTTTTTAATTATTATTTGTTTTTAAAATATCATTGTCTTTTTTTCCTTTTGTCTTTTTTCGCTTGTTTTCTCACCTTGGGAAATCCATTTGTTTGATAAAATATTCATAGCCTGCCATGCCCTCACTTCCTTGCCCTTCATGCTTTTGACTTTTCGAGGAACTAATCTGGCAAATAAGATAGTCTTGGCATGTGGGAAGGGAAATAATATTGATATGTTTATGTATACTTAAAACGGGGGGGGGGCAGAGAAAGAAACCCCACACTCAGGTCATGATTCATGCAACCTTTGCATCTAGCCAAAAGGGTATGTCCTAGGGTGGGTGGGGGGGAGAACAGAGAAAATTAGTGTACATTAGCAAATCTAAATACTTTGGGCTAGAACAAGTTTACTAGACTGGGGGAGGGCAGTGGTACATGCACATTTTTTTAAAAAAAAGCATTTTATAGTTCTACTTGCCAGTGAAGGGAGCAAATGAGGAAATACCCTTGAACATTGTTAAAAGAGAAGCTAGGGCATCCAAAGGATTTGTGCATTTGTAGTTTAAAAAGCCATCCTTCTTTCTGCACAGTCAAATGTTCACTTCCTAGTGGACATATGTCATTTAAGTGTGGGTGATTGTTTCTGGGCAATTGGAAGTCAAGACACAGCAAACAAAATATATGGAATTCCAACCACCTTCATGGCAAGAATTAATGCCTACTTGTGTATATATATGCATATGTCTGCATGTATATGTGGGTGCATTTTTGTGCCCATAAACTGAAAGACAACTCTCTCTCATACACACACACACACACAATCTCATTCTCATGCCAGGTGTTTACAAAGCCTTCAGGCCTAACAGTCTTATCAAATGCTGATTTGGTCTTGATAAAGTTTATGTGCTATATAGGCAGAAGGATAGATAGGTAGATATATAGATAAGGAGAAGGAGGTACAGAATACAGGCGGAGTAGTTGGTTTAAGTAGCCTTGGATCAAGAACGTATTCATTCACTTCCAACCTGACCAAGGAAATAATTACTCTAAAATGTGTGATATTTCCCTTTAACAAAGTTGCAGTATAGCATAAGTTTAGTACAGAAGAATGTGGCTGAAGGTTGTGGTGGGGGGCATGTTTTTCTTGGAGCCAGTACGTTTATCCTGGGGCATTTTCAAGATATATTTTTTTAAAAAAAAATGCCAGCAATTCCATCAGTGGGAAGGTTATAGAGAGGGGATTGGAGAGTAATGGTTGTAAACAGAGTTTATGGGCCTGTGAAGTGGTAGGAATTTTGACTTTTTATGACTATGTTCTTAGATTACTCCTACTAGTGTTCATGTCAATAATAATAATAATAACAACAACAACAATAACAACAACTTTGCTCTGGTTTTGTTTTTAAATTGCAGCTTGGCCATTTAGTTAAAAAAAGAGAAAAGAATAACAGTCAGAAATAGGGTACCAAATAGGACAAGTAAAACTCCTAAAGAACTGCCCCAGTGCCTTCAGTGTTGTTGTGCATTGCACCTTCACTTCCTATAAAAGATACACACGCCCTTAAACTATCCTGAAGGTCACTTCAGATTTGATCAGATAATGTTGCCAAACAGAAGGGGCTTTAAAAAAATTAATTGAAAGATCACAATTGGCTGCATATGGAACTAGGGATGCTACCAGTGAAGTTAACGATAGCTATATAAATGCACCTACCTAGGTATATTGACATATATGTATATATTTAAATGCCCCAATCTTTCTTTTCCAGACAATCCCGTGGCAAACTGGATTCATGCACGTTCTACAAGAAAGAAAAGATGCCCCTACACAAAGTATCAAACGCTGGAATTAGAAAAGGAGTTTTTGTTCAATATGTACCTAACACGGGACCGCCGTTATGAAGTGGCCAGGGTTCTTAATCTCACGGAGCGCCAAGTCAAAATCTGGTTTCAGAACAGGAGGATGAAAATGAAGAAAATGAACAAGGAGAAAACCGATAATAAAGACCAGCAGTGAAATTGGCCGAGTCCCTCCAGTGACTGGAGAAACCCAGGCGGTGGCTCTTCTTTCTTGGGGTTCGAAGAGTTCCTGACTTTTTTTTCAGTGTGCTGATGAGTGTTTAGAATTAGTTAAACACACCAACCATTCTGGAGCAAAAGACATTTAAAGAATGCTTTTCGTAAAAAAACAAACAAAAACAAAAAAAAATCCCAAAAATTGCAACTAAAAATAAACTTTTTTTCTTTTCAGAAAACAACCAAGTACTTGAATTTTGTTGTTAGTATTTTTATTTTGTAAGTTAAATTGATCCAGTGTTTTGTTTTGTTATGTTTTATTTTATTTTTATTTTTAAAAATTCATGACTCCTGGCTGCATATTTTGTACAAATGGAAAGGAAAGTGGGTGGGGGAAGGAAGGAGAAAGGAAAAAAAGTGGGGTGATCGCTCAAACGATGTTTCTGTCATAGTGTTGGACGTTTCTGGTGTGCCTATTTGTGTCTTCCCTGATTGTCACAGAACCGTTCTGTAATGCTGTTATGTTTTGCTAAAGTAGAGAAGCTCTCTGTAAATATATACCTAACGTCACAAAAAAAAAGGAAAAAAAACCTTTGATAATCGAGGTGTCTTTTTTGTTTAAACTCTTTTGGAGAGATAGCACCCTGTCGCCACCCCACCCCCACCCCTACCCCCAGTTCTGAATGGATTACAGGTTGGGGAGACCTCGCCTTGGACCTAAAAGGTACAACCGCGGAAAATATGTCCATGAAATTAGCACTGAGAGTAATCTCGGATCTCTTGGAAAAGCCATTAGAAAAATAGATTACCATCTTTCAGGAAGTCAGACAGGACAAGAAAAAAAAGAATAGAACTTCCACTCACATTACACTCTCTCTCTCACTCTCTCTAGATCTAAATCTGTATTTATATAGTGGTAGACTCATAAAAGAAGAAGTTTGTGCAAGGGCGACAGTGTATTACACTTTTTTTTTAGTCCAGAGTAATTAATTGTACTAATTTATGACCCCCAGCAATCAAAGTATATGTACAAGATTAAATATGTGTGGTAGAGGGGCTTTGCTCGCAGCAAGTTCTTACCTTTGTTATCAATCTGAATGAACGCTATTGAAATTCTTTGAGATTATCAATGAAGTGACAAGAACGTGTTAACTATGTTGCTGGCGGGGGGTGTGGGGCTGGCCGTCTAATTACTCGAGTG
This sequence comes from Elgaria multicarinata webbii, assembly GCF_023053635.1. Classification (NCBI taxonomy): domain Eukaryota; kingdom Metazoa; phylum Chordata; class Lepidosauria; order Squamata; family Anguidae; genus Elgaria; species Elgaria multicarinata. The sequence continues at coordinate 23,968,716 of NC_086173.1, read as the reverse complement.
CAATGCACACACAAAAACAAACGGGGGTGTAGTTTGTTCATAACCCTCTAAAGGGGGAAAAGATAGAAGTCAGAGGTGATGTTCAGATATATATAGATATAGATATAGATATATAGGCTAAAAAGTGGCGTTCAGGGCTGGAATATTCTCCCTCAACCCCTGTCTAAGGAAACCACTTTCTGGACAAAGAGAAAGTGGTTGACTTCCTTGACTTCCTCTGGCAGGCAGAAGGCAAGTCTAACACTGTTTTAAAAAATCAGATGTTTGCACTGCTTAGGAACGAGTTAAGTGACTCGAGGCGGGTGGAGTGGGGTGGGGGTGGGGAAGGCCAGGGATTCTCATTCTTTATAGTCCATTTTAGCCTTCCTTACAAATGGATGTTTCCGAGGTCCTTTCCAAGGGCTGGCTAAATGAAAGTCAAGGGATAAAAAATGAGCAGCCGCGAGATGTTTCATCATAACAACTTGTTTCTGGGGTCTCTTTCTCTAATGAAATGAGCCCAGCACCGTTTTAATCTTTCTAATGATAAACAGATCGGGGTAATCATGGCTTGGGCTCTCCCTAACGGATTCAACCTTCTCAAGAAATAAATAATCATTATATATATATATATATATATATATATATATATATATATATATATATATATATATCAACACCCCCACACACACCCAACAACCTGGAAGCCATTATCCCCGCTGATGTCATCAAACGTTTGTTTCGTAACGTCCAGCCTTTCTGTCGCATTAATAGATAATTTGCAGTTGTATGCATGCATGTATGTATTTATTTAGAAGGCATAAAGAGCTGTGGGGGGAGGAGGAAGGGGGAAATGGGCGGAAGAGATTCGCTATCCGCCTCGACAGAATCTAGGACGAAACCTTAGCCTTCCGCTGTGTTATTCAAGGCGTCAAGGAGCATCCAGGGGTGGTGGGGAGGCATTGGGAAGTGGGAAGGAATAGTGTTTTAAAACACACACACACACCATCCAGCGGTGGCAATTCATTTATTAACCCAATAATAATAATAATAATAATAATAATAATAATAATAATAATAATAATAACAACAACAACAACAACAAAAACAACAACAACAACAACAGATAACTATATCCGTGTATGTGTGTTGTGCATTTGAGAGTGCCAGAGAATAAAAAAATAAATTCCTATCATCTATCTTTCTTCTTTCCTTCTTCCTCACCACCTCAGTAATAGGCTCAGGGCCCACCATGAGGCGGTTTTTACTAACTTTGATCCTCACCATGCTTGTAGAACCCTCCACTTCCACCAGACCTCATTTTCAAGACGACTAAAGATGCAGTCTCTTTCACCTTTCTTTCCCCTCCCCAACCTCGGCACCACACACACACACACACACACACACACACACACACACACACAAACACCCTACCCGACTTTCTTTAGCAGGGCTGAACTCCCATTGGAGGTAATGGGGACGAAAAGAATGTAAGTTATGCTTCCTTTGTCTCCATAAGACTGTTGTCCTCCCTCCCTCCCTCCCTCTCTCTCCCCCCCCCCTCTCTCTCTCTCTCTCCCTCTCTCTGTCTTTCCCTCCCCTTCCCTTCTCTCCTCCTCACCCGTCTCTGTTTCTTTCTGACCTGCTTTGTTTTATGTAAGAATCCAGTGACAGTTCATGTGCAAGTCTTCCGCCTAAAATGCAGGATGTCTCTTGATATATATGAGTTCTGTGCACGCTTACTCTGAAGTGAACGCCACTGAATTCAAAAGGACCGTCTCTCAAGTAAATGTGCACAGGATTGCATCCTTAGGCAGTTTCATGCAGTGAAGAAAGTAATGTCATATGATTTTTATTTTATTTTTAAATAGCAATCCAACCTTGCAATCGAAGATTCATCCAGCCAGGCTTGGTTGGTGCATTATTTTTATTGTTATTAAAAGCTACAAAAACCCAAAGACAAAAAACCCACCAACACTTCTCCGCCTCTGTGGATACCTTCCCTGTGCTTCCTTCATGATAAAAGAAAAGACAAGAAACAGTGAACCGTAGAGTCCTGCGTGCTTTTACATTCTGTTATATGTAGGATATATACGTATATACATATTGGAGGGAAGGGTGTGTGTGTGTGTGTGTGTTTCACACACACACTCAGAGAGAGAGAGGGGGGAGAGAGAGGGAGGGAGGGAGAGAGAGAGAGAGAGAGAGAGACAGATCATCTTTAACTTAAAAACGACCCTTTTGTAGTCGACACAAAAAAGACAGGATACAGCAGCTCTGAAAGTAAAGCCATAGGTACATTTCCGCAGCCCAAAAATGCCAGTTTTACAACTCTGTTTGTCTCACTGCTGGGTGTACTGAATAGAATTGAACAAAACAGGACTTCAGAACCGGCTAGACGTCTGGCCTTAATTGTTTTATGGTTTAAATAAGGTGGGTGCTCTTCTCTTTGAAACCGGATTATTGGAATGTTTTGTCTACCAGCAACAAACAACAGACGCACACAGACCATTCTCTTCAATCCCCTGCCCCCCCCCCCCTCCTTGGCAGAAGAGAAAGAAGACCGGGGAATCTTCTAAAACATTGCTAGTTGTGTGTGCTTGGGGGGGGGGGGCACACGGTGGCAGGAGAGGTGAGAGGAGCTGCTGCATTTCGCTGGCGTATTTGTGCAAGTGTTCATGTGTGTGCACGCGCATGTGAGTGCATTGTTGCCATTGTTATGATGATAAGCAGTTATTTAGCGTATGTAGGAAAACCGAACAAATGCACTGCCTTTAGAACACTATTCATTAACATTAACAACAACAACAACAACAACAACAACAATGAGCCATAATCAAAATCTAAATTTTGATAGTCACCAAATAGGCACTGCAAGAATTTTCTATTGATTGAGTAATGAATGTTGATTCAGGATTATTGCACTCCTTATTCATCCCCATATTTTGTAAAATCAGTTTTTTGTTTTGCTTTAGTCGCCTTTCGAACTTAATAGGACTCGTGTGCTGGAGAGGGGGCGGGGGAGGAAGGGGGTTATAAAGAAGGTGGCGATTGGTGCTTGCGATTGGTGCTTGGAGATCTTTTTTTTTTTTTTTGACCGAAAGGTTTTGTTTCGAACACGGGTGACTTGGGGGAAAATGGCACAAGATGGCGCTGTTGCTCAATCTTAGAAGCGATTAGCCGATTAACGTACAAAGACTGGGGTTACTTTTAGGCCTCTCTGGGAGATTGGAAGAAAAAAGGACTTCAAAAAATAAATGTATAACCTGCGACTTTTTGCTTTGACTTGCAAGATAACGTCAAATCTCGAATTGGAGCACAATCAAGCTTTTGATTGCTTGTTTACCGTAAACTTTCAAGGTGAAACCATGTTGAAATTAGATTTGCATAGCCGTCAGTCATCATATACTAAATGCATCTAGTGAATAAAGGTATGGTCGGCCCATTCACGACTAGCAAAATATATAGATCCTTTCTCAGAAAATGGTGTGTGTGTGAAAACTAAAACAAGATACAAATCTTTGTGATTAATTGCAAAAAGCAGTATCATTTTAGTAACAGAACCTCTGGGTATTATGATTCGAAAAGTATTTTTTTTAAAAATAATCATCATAATGTATCACACAATACAATTGGTTTTATAAAGGTTCTAGTTCATAAACATTCATGCATTTAAAACCAAAAAAACCCAAAAATCCTTCCCAAAAAAATGGTCGTGTTTTTATAAACCCTAAAGGATAAAATGATGGTTATCTTTCAAATAAAAGAACTGCATCTGATTAAATTGTATGAACTTGTTTTTCTACTTTAAGATTATCAACCTTTTCCTCTAACTCACTTCTGTCTCAGAGTATCACAAACAGCCGTCCCTTTTTGTATCTTAATTTTATTCCAAAGCTCATTTGTTTTTGGTTGTTTTTTTTTTAAATGAAATAAAGATATGGTTAGGTGGGAAAACCACATTTAACAACTTTCTGCCATCACATAACTTAGTTAATTGTGTTCAAGAATGTAACCTGGCTTTGCAATTCCTGACACTGAATAAACAGAAAGTTTAGGTACTGGAATTTTGAAACTGGAAAGTCTTATTGATCACCCACTCTGAAAAATGGTCCCATTTACTCTGAGTATGAGTCTTATTTGCCAATAAAGCCGTGTCTAACCCATTCAATTGTTACATGTGTTGTTTGGGAGCTATTGAGCTTGGCCACAGTATTTTCTCATTTAACATTTGGCAAGGTGTGTGTGTAGTTCCCACTACTAATACAATATTTCATTGTATTTGATTTGCTATTTTGATGCAATAAAGGTAGAAAGAAAAATTAAACAGGTATTGTGGGTGGAAAGCAAAGGCAGCCCTGCTTAGCAAAAATTCTTCTTACCCATTTTAGAAAGAGGAAAAGCATCTATTTATTTTATTTGGTAATCTTTACTTAGGTTTTCCCCTCCTGGTACTAAGACTTTAGATTTTTATTTTTAAATTGCAAACTAGAGACAGACTTTGCTACTGCTGCTGCTGCTGTTAAAATCAGGCATAAATAAGGTAAGAATTAAGGCTGCTATGCAGACAAAAGGAAGGGAGAGTGTGAGAGATAAAAAAATATACTCATAGATTTGTTCTGAAGAGTGTTTTACTGTTTTGCACACTTCATAACAGTTGGGATTTCCTCAGCCTGGCAGCCCCTCCCCTTCTGAAATTCATTAACTTTCCATTTTCAGGGAGGGGGAGAAAAAGAGAAACACTTGAAGAGATTTTAGGGGCGGAAGAGGAGGAGGGAGGCTACTGATGATTTTATGAAAGGGCCCTGAGAACAGTTAATTTATAGAAGTGAGTTTGATTCGTGTCACTTTTTTAAAGTGGCGTAAAAACAATACCCCAAAAGCTCAGGAAATATTAATTTGAAAACTTTAGAAAGAGGGGAAAGCTGCCAGTGTTATGCTTCTGTTTAATGACCTGAGCTCTTTAATGCAGTCGTAAAAAATGAAGCCTCCCAGCTGAAAAGGCTTCAGCCCTATGAACACTTTGGAGTGGAGAAAGTACCGAGAAGTGGCTTGTGTGAGAGGTCTTTACAATACATAGGTACTACATACATACTACATGCATAATATGTGTGGACAATTAGCCATCAGCTGGTAATAAAGACTGTGTGAGGAGAGAGATCTACATTCTATCAGGACCCCAGGAAACACTGAATATATCCCGTGATACATACCCCACCTCTCACTACTTGGACGAGGCGTTTCCTGTAGACACAATATACTTATTTTCTTCAAGAACATAAACATTCCATTTCTTGTCATATGGGAGTAGTACACATCCACTGGTCCAAAGACAAAAAGAAAATATAGCAAGGTTCCTACAATCTTTATTTTAAAAGGCAAATATATACATACAAAAGAGATCCATAACCAGCCAAGGAAAATCAGTAGGCTGTCTATATTATTTTCATTAATCTATGCGTTGTTGGTTTTGTTTTTTTAAGAAAGGGGGGTTGGCTCCCCCCACCCTCACATATACATTAAATCATATCACACACACCCATGAGTGACAGACACATAAGCTAGAGTTGGAGAGGGGGTGAGTTTTAAAGGGGGGTCCCCTTAGTTTCCATCATCATATGGCCTGCTACTGATATCTCTTGCTTATTCCCCCCCCTTAAAAAAATCGATCCAGGCTGGTGTTTTATACCTATTACCTGTTGAAGTAACCTAAATTGACCTCACCGGCGCATGTATTTGCTCACATAAGTGAAGAGGCTCCGTTGCATGGGGGGCGAGGGGGGGAGAGAAAGAGAAGCACACCTAAGGGTATTACTGCGCACCTTTCATAACCCTGTTTCATTCACTAGATATGAGGGAGTCTTCTGCTCCCCCCTTTCCTCCTTTTGAAGGGCTGCTTCTTTCACCTCTCAGCCGCCGCCCCCCAACGAACCCCTCGATTTCTCCTTGTCATCTTCTTCCTAGCCTGTCTTGGCGTGGTGGATTGATGAATCTAGATCGCGTGTGTGTATGTGTGTGAGACACACACACACACACCACCGGGATTTTGAGGAATTTGCCTGTGGTGTTAAAGGGAAGGGAACAAGTAAGAGAAACTGAGAGAGAGCTCTACCTATCGACGGATATAAGAGAAGTCAAGAGCATTAGGCATAAGCAGCCATATCCATTCAGTCAGGCACTATGAAACGTCTTTGAGAGAGCGCATTAAAAAAAAAAAAAGCCCACAACCAGCCACTAACCAGGACTTTGCAGAGTCCAGGGAGAGGGGAAAGCGAGAGTCTTTAGCACTGACTGATCTCTTATAGAATTAAAGACTTTTTTTTTTTTTTTTTTTTTTTTTTGGGCTTAAGCTTGGTTTCTTTCTCTCTTTCATGCGAAAGCCATGAGTTCCTACTTTGTAAATCCTCTTTTCTCCAAGTACAAAGGCGGCGAGTCCCTGGAACCAACTTACTACGATTGCAGATTTCCACAAAGTGTAAGCAGAAGCCATGCTCTCGTGTATGGTCCGGGCACGACGGCACCCAGCTTCCAACACCCTTCACATCACGTTCAAGAGTTCTTCCACCACGGAACGTCCAGCATCTCGAACTCGGGATACCAGCAAAATCCTTGCGCCCTGGCGTGCCACGGAGACGCTTCTAAATTCTATGGCTACGAAGCCCTACCAAGGCAGTCGCTTTATGGTGCCCAGCAAGAGGCGGCCGTGGTACAATATCCTGACTGTAAATCCTCTTCCAACAGTAACTCTAGCGAGGGACAAGGGCATTTAAATCAAAATTCTTCTCCTAGTCTCATGTTCCCATGGATGAGACCTCACGGTTAGGATCATTTTTTTTCCTCTCCTCCTTCCTCTTTAAATGTGTTCTTTTCTATTTAAGCCGAGAAAGAAAAGGGTTGGGAAAGAGAGGGGGGGTGTCTGTATTTTGAAAAAGGCAGATAGAGAAATAGAAGGGTTGGTTGTAATAATATTTCTTCTTCCTGTTTGGGTGGGTGGCGTGTGTGTGTGTGTGTGTTGGGTGAAGGGGTGTTGTCTTTCTTTTTTACAAGGTAAACAAAGCTGTAGTTGGCTTTAAAAGCCAGCAAGGTGATTTCTGGGTTTAAATCACAATAAAGTTAAACTTTCTTTTTATGGCTTGCCTCGAGGAGAGGAATAAGATATAGGTCCCACGAGGTTATTAGCATGTTGATAATATGCTGCTTTTCCTAAAATGTCATACAGCTTTTCTTAACCGCTTGACGTCTTAGACTAAAAGGAGGGAGCTTAAAAGAAAGATATTGTTTAAGAGCATGGGGATACTACAATTAAAAGTTTAAACTTTTAAAGGGCAACTTTGTTCAGAGATTATTATTTTTAAGGAAAAGAGGAAAGAACCCTTAGAGTGCCCAATAATAATAATAATAATAATGACAATAATGACACTAACAATACCAATATCAAGAACAACAACTTCTCTACAAATTGCTAGATTAAGCCTAACTTTGCTGAAAGGACCTATACACAAATGCCTCACTGAATTCTATAACACTTCCCCTAGGACAAGTTTCTCACTCCTATCATTTAACTTTAATTTAATTCAAGTTTTAATTCAAAACACATGAAGGCTAGTTTGTGTTTAAGAGGGAAATTATAAGGCAGGTTTAACCATAATGTCCCTCCTTTTTTTTTTTTTTTTTTTAGAACACAGTGGCCCTGGAAGGATGGCTTGAATATGGCCCAGAAAGTCTTCAAATCAGACATATAGAGTAGAATAAAAAATGAGGTTATTCTTATGATTGATGATTTGGGCTTCAAAGCAAAACTCTGGTAGGATAAACAGTATATTTGTGGAGTTTTATAGAACAGTATATATATATATATATATATATATATATATATATATATATATATATCAATCACACACTATAGGTATAGTGTAGCTATATATTTAACGTATATAATCGTTGTTATGGGATTTGCTTTGAGTACATTCTCAATATGTGTGTGTGTGTGTTGCTACAGCCATGCAAATGGATGTATAAGAAGACACTCCCACAGACAACAGAAGGACAATTAAAAGAGAGAGAGAGAGAGAGAGAGACAGAGACCACACAAACAAACAAAAAAGAAATAGCTGGGTGAAATGCCTGTCCTGGGATTTACCAACAAAGTCTGAGAAACAAGGAGGGGATCTTTTTTTTTTAAGACCTGCATTTGCACTCGGAAGTCAAAAGTAAATATTGCACGTACAGGGAAGGTTGAAGGGGGAAGTGGCTGCTTGAGAACTCTGCTTACTGCTGCTATTTTATTTAAATTAATGGTTTCATTCATTTGACCGTTGGAATGCTACAAGGGCTGTAGGGGTTTTGGAGACGGGGGGGGGGGAGTAGCCAGTTTGCCTTTAGGGGAGATGGAAACAGAATCAAAGCAAAGAGAAAAGACCTTAACGAGGTATGTGGTGTGTGTTTTGTTTTATTTTTGGTTGTTGCTATTCCACAGCTCCCGGAAGGCGCAGTGGCAGGCAGACTTACAGCCGGTATCAGACCTTGGAGCTAGAGAAGGAGTTCCTCTTCAACCCCTATTTGACACGGAAGCGGCGTATTGAGGTCTCTCACGCCCTGGGACTGACAGAGAGGCAGGTCAAGATATGGTTCCAGAACAGGAGGATGAAATGGAAGAAAGAAAACAACAAGGATAAACTCCCCGGAGCCAGGGAAGAAGAGAAAACGGAGGAGGAAACCAACGAGGAAGAGGAAAAAGAAGAGGAGGAAAAAGAAGAAAGCAAGGACTGATGTCTCTCAGCTCCTTGAAGTCCTCGTTTTATGGCAGATGATAAATCGAGATGTTTACGACGGTCATTCGCTTTTATAGAGTATAGAATGGAGAGACTCACACACAACAGTAACTACCTGTCAAACAGTTGTAGCCCCCCTTTTTTATTGTCATAGAACTTCCCCTACCTCCCCCCTTATATCAGCGTTTTTAAACATTTTATTTTCATTTTTTTCTTCTTACAATAAAATAAATATAGAACCAGATTGACTTCAACCCTGTCCATACCCAGCATTATCTACTTCCATACAAATGGACCTCACCACCAGCAGCAGTAACCCCACCCCCTTTCATTTCTTCCTATATTTCAGTTATTCAACAAATACCTGCAACTTATGTATTTATTTGGAATAGGAAGGACTCCTGTTTCTTCTTGACCTACTCTCCCCACCGCACCACTCCAAGTTTGATGTAAAGGGGACTGGAAGGAGGGCGGGAGTGTATGAAAATGCTTTATGATGTAGTCTTAACTTTAAACAAACAAACAAACAAACCCAACAGCAATCCTAGCTACCTATGTATTCTTCCATGCTAAGGTCCAGTTATGATTTTAATGTTTAATGTCGGTACCTACTGAAGGACATTTGGGGGTGGAGATGGAGGCTTGACAGATGCCTGAAGACAGATCCACATGCTTACTAGTTATCTATGAATATATGTGTACATAGTGTCTACCTATATACGCCCTGTGATTTGGCAGCCAAAGGCTGTCACCCTAGGCATCTTAACTTGGGAAGAAGTCCCACTAAAATCAGTGGGGCTTAAGTTTGAGTAAATATGTTTAGGATAGCTGTGAAGGACATGGAACTATCTAATGTTTTCTATGGGCGTTGTTTACTAGATTACTTGTGTGAGCACTCGAAATTCTTAACATACTACCTAATGGGAAACCTGCAATAACCATCTATTAGCAACAAGGTGGGGGCTTACACATACCTTTAAAAAAAGAAGCAAATAAACATCAACCAGCTTAGTTGAAATCATTTTTTTTAAAGAAGAGTTGTGTATTGCCCTAATACAAGCTACTAAGTAGCAGAACATAATAATGATGATAACGATGATAATAATAAAATAAAAAATAAAAAAACATTGTAATGTATCTTATCACTACCTATAGAAGGAGTCATGCTTTGAAAGTATTTGTAATGCGGTTTTGTTGTCGTATGTTGCTGCTTATTTTTCCTGGAAAAAAAAATTCCCAACAACTGAAACTGCCTAGATAAGAACGCACAGTATTGTATTATTTTATTGTGCTTATAATGTAGTTTAGGACTTAAATTGCACTGAATGTATAGTTATCTATTTGTCTTGACTTATCTGTTAATGCAACATGCTCGAATTACACACACACACACACACACACACACACCTACACCTCATTTGTTTTATGTAAACCATCGTCCTCTGCGTGTTCAAAACTCTGAATGTAGCAATTTCTGCCAGAAATCCAATTCTGGCACCCGTGGATTTGTATTGTATACGTGGGACATTACGTAAATAAACAATAAAAAATAAGGGGAAAAATGATCGAGGTTTCTCAAATAACTTGGCAATTCTTTAGACCTATACATTCACACCCACTATCTCAGGATGTCCTAGAGGATACCAGTGGACAATTCATACGTTCAAGTTACCTAACAGTTCAAAACCAAGACCCAGCTTTTCACTTCCAAAGAAACGAGGCGTTATGTTAACACATTCACAGACTCGGGTTTAAGATCCTAACTGCTTTGATTTGGAACCATGAAGAGCCAGGAGATTTGGGATCACATGTGGTTCAACCTCTAGACAGCCAATGAGTAAACCAAAACAAGGGGGGGGATTTAAACCCCCTCATGTTATGATAAAGAGTTCACTCCTGGCATTAGGGATCTATTCGAGAAACTCTCTTAGGCTGCAATCATAAAGACACCAACTAGGGAGTAAATCCCATTGAACAGGGAAGGACTTACTTCCAAAGTAAATATGTCTAGGATTGCACTGCATGTAACACAAACAATCCACTATCTGCACATGGATTTAAGAATTAATACCTCCTACAGATTATCCCCCTTCCCAAAGTCTAATTTAGCTTTAAATTCTGTTGCTAGCTTACCTCTATTACTATTAAACACATTTATTTTTTATAAAGTCTATAAATATATGTCCCTCGTCTTCATCTTCTTGCATGTTTAAGCCATATTCACAGGAAATATTTTCTTTTCCCTGGCATTCATGGGGTGGGGTGGGGATCCATTGAAAATGTCACAGTCTGGTATTTCACATGTAATATTGCGGAGGGGTGGTATTCGTGCACAAAGATGGGCCGAAGGAATCACTGTTTCTTAGGTCCCTGTCCATGTCAACGTTACAAAGAGACATTTCAGAGACATGAAAATGTGCTTTGCGGTGCAATTGGGCTTATTTAGAAGACATACGCTGACTGTATAGGAACACAATCAGAAAACTGAAGGAATATTCTAAATAATATTTTTCCACGTATGCACGTGCATACCCACACCCACACACCACTATCCTTGACAAAATGCAGTTGGCTAGTATATTTATGCATGTTCTTGTGTATTCCCTTTTTTCCCCTTTCCATTTATGTATGAATGTCTGTGTCTGTTTGTCATCTGTATAGATATAGATGCAAGTGTGTGTTGAGAAGGGGGGTATCACTATATCTGGTTTGCTGTGAAATGGACTACATCCTACATCGGTATTTGGTATGAAAGTGGACAGGTTGTTTACACTGATACCCCAGATAAGGCATTGCAAGATTCCTAAGATACATCCTGGCTTAGTGAACTGAATCTGGAGAAGATACTGGGGAGTTGGGAACATTCTTAACTTCCAAAAACACACACCCAATCATAAAGCCCTTAAATGTGTAAAGTGTGTGTGTGCGTGTGTGTGTGTGTGTGTATGAGTGTGAAGGGCTTGACAACGGTACAAGAGGAAAGGTGGTGTGATGTATATTTACAGCTACATCTATACATCCGTATTTCAGTGTTGTTTTTTATTGTTCCAGCTGAACGCCTGTATTGGTATTTAGAGATCTGGGAGAGATTGTGGCTACGCTCGAATATTCAATGGTTTTTTGGAAGGTGGTTGCATAGGTGTCACAAGGAACCCGTGAACCTGAAAAATAATAGAAGTCTAGAGCAGGTTGCTTGCAAAGGGACATGCCTCTCCAAACGCAAAAGGCACACACTTTTACAGCATAATGCACATGCTTCCGCGATGATGAATGGAGGGTGGCTATGCGTCTATCAAAATTCTAGTTAGAAGCATGTTCGATTGGGAGAAAATATGACATGTTTTAATGATTGTATACATGTATAAGAAAGGCAGACTTTTGCACCAGCTGTGATAGAATTCGAATCCAGAACACAAAGTCGTAGCTCTCGTCCATAAAGGTGCACACCCCTATTATTAAATGGCATATCCTTGGGTGGACATCCTAGATTCCATCAATTTGCCTGCTCTTTTCAAGGGATGGACAATAACGCTTGCAATTGTGTAGACTTTATGAGGCTGCAGAGTAGAAAGGTAAGACATTTTATTACTCACCATAACTAAGAGAAGGCCTGGCCTATTTATATATGTGTATTTGTATGTATGCGCACACATACACACACACGTGTGTGTGTGTGTGTGTGTGTGTGTGTGAACGTGGGAGTATTCAGAGTTTATCAGTCTCACCTTCTGCGGGTTGAACTAAAAGTTGACACATACCTTTCAAAACCAAGCTTGAGAGCATCTTATCTGGTTAACTAACTCAAAAGTGTTGCCTTTACAGATAATTTTCTTTCTCTCCTCCCATCTTATTCCCAAAGGCTTAAGAAATTCACTGGATAGACAATTCTACAGTGAATTTAAGAAGCCGCAAAAAGAGGCGAGAAAACTTAGTTAATTTCAAAATAAGGGAATTGGGGGGGGGAGCAAAACGAAGAGGGGGAAAAAGCTGTATCTGCACTCTATCCATCATATTTAAGTCCACATTCCTAAGTGGTTTGAATTGAGGGAACCTTCTGAATGAGACTTATCTATCATAGGGTTAGGAGTTAAATTATTGAAATTGCAAGGAAAAGCTGTTACATTCCAGGGGAAATGTTTATAGCTTATAGTCAATACAACCAAGTCGCATCTTTAGATGACACGTGGTTTTTAATTTATTTATTTATTTATTATTTTTGGTAATCACTTCATCATTGGAAGAGGAGTGGTGGAAAGAGAGAAGGAAAAGGCCATTTTTATGGGGTGAAGTAATTTGAAAGAAGATAACGTTTTTCACAAAGTGGCTGATTCGGAAATGATCATTACTTCAGTATTACTGAAATGAGATTCCTCCACCCGCCTAGAGTAAGAAATATCATCCCATTCTGCGCCTTTTTTTATTAGCCAATCAAAATTCTTTCAAATCTCCATTTGTGATTTGTGAAAAATAGAATTCCTTGAAAAGCTGCACTGAAGCATATTGCTCATTTTCTCTTAATTTATTATTCTAATCACAGCAGCCGTTACATGATAATGCACTCATTAAGCAGGCGGGGTGGTGGTGGGTAGAATAGTTTCTATTCGATACTTGGAAATGTACACAAATGATATTTCACACACACATACACATACACACACACACACACACACACACACACAAGTTTAGAGGCCCAGGTTTTCAGGCAGAGGTTGAAAATAATCTGAAGGGGGAAAGTTTCCAGGTAAAGAGAAGTGAATTCTCTCTCCTTTTCCCCACCCTAGTCTCTATCTATCTATCTATCTATCTATCTATCTATCTATCTATCTATCTATCTATCTATCTATCTATCATCTCTATCTATTCTCTCTCTCTCCTTCCTTCCTTCCTTCCTTCCTTCCTTCCTTCCTTCCTATTCAACTTCAACTAAATTGGCAATCTACTTTTCTTCTTGCAAAAGGTAGGTAGCTTTGAAATTTCTTCCCTTCCACCTCCCTCAACCAGATGCGAAGTAACATGAAGTAACATTCACATCACCTTAAGGAAAGGAGTGTGCGGCTATTTCCAGGAGCAGGGAACTTCTATAAAGGAATAGAAACAATAGAAAAGGAACGAAATGTGTCTCTGCTTTGCAATGGGTGAAAGCTGTGCAGGACAGGTTATGCTCTTGGTGGAGAGAGAGAAATCCCCTGCTCTCTTCGGGATAGAAACAAAAGAAAGGGAAGGATATGCGTCGGAGCTCTACTTTGCAAGCGATGAAAACTGTGCAGGACAGGTTATGTTCTTGGTGGAGAGATAAAATTTCCTGCTCTCTTTATGGACCCCTTTCTCCCTAGAAAATGGAGAGTCCATTGTCTCCAGAGCCACTGTTGTGACGGTTCCTTCCTTGTCGTAACTTTTAACTACCTATTATAAAATTTATTGACGGTTTGTAAAGTGAAAAAAGTAATTTCCCTTCCATCCGGTTGGATTACAACCTATAATGTGGTTTCAGACAGACACACACTCGCACGTATACTGAAAAACACACCCTTCTTTCCCCCAATGAAGAATTTTTAAACATAAAAAGAAAAGTTAACTGCCATGCAAAATAAAATTTTAAAAATGGGTGCAATGCAGCTCTATTAAAAACCAATGGAATACAGGTAAAGTTTGACTGATATTAGGATAAAAGGTAGATATCCTCCAATTTCTATTCGCCCTCCCAGATTATGACTTATTTTTAGGTGCTTATTCAGTTATGAATGTTAACATTTTCAAGAAAGAATATCTATCGCTTTAGTCTGTCTATCTAGATATCTATCTAGATTTTGATCTCTATTTTGGTATCTATTTAGATATCTTAAAGAGAGATAGATGTCTACCTCTATCTCTATGCCACCACTGACTCTAAACTAGAACGTCTGAAAGAAAATGATTTCTTGAGGGTGTTTAAAAAACAAAACAAAAAACCCTCAGAATAGTTTTTTATCAGTCATCAGTGTCTGCCCTAATTCAAATAAATATTTCTAGTCTTAGACCCAAAATTTCAGTGTTGTAATACTAATACAAATACATGTCCATATGTTAAATCATACATGTCCATATGTTAAATCTTACTGTAATATAAAAAAGGTAGAGTCAACTCTTTGTGATCCAATATTAAGAAATTCTGCTGGTCCGCAAACGCTGAATATACTCAGTGTTTATCATATGAAGTCAAAATCAACTAATGTTGAAAAGCGCACCATTTTGGAAGTTCCCCTTACAGTTTTTGAGGAGTTGAAGGCTACCGGTAGACCAGTTGTCCTATTTTTGGGGTGAGGTATTTGTGTGTGTGTGTGTGTGTGTTTAATTAATATAAAACCCAATGAAGTCCAAAACTGTTATGTCGGCTCCCACTGAACATGGATTGGGATATAGGGGTTGTGTTGGTATCATTTAGATGATATGCTCTCCAAGAGTGAACATGTGGAAATTAAGGAAATGAAAATGAAGGGCTTTGCAAGTGTCAGAGAGGATGCACCTTGTATTAGGAGCAATGCTGTTTGAGGAGAATGTCTACTAGGAGTTGGAACCAGGGTGGGAAGGAGGGTAAATAAAGTCGTCTTGGTAAACCCAGTATGTGTGTATATGTGTGTATCTAAATCTATATGTGTATGCATATCTATATCTATATGCGTATACTTATCTATAACTAATCTATATCCATATTTATATCTATATATGTTCAGCTTATCCCCACTTTTTCCTTTTGGTATCCCCATGGGGCATTACCCATGAGTTAATTTGCTCGCTTTAAGGTGCAATCCGGACATATGAAAATCGGGGGGGGGGGAGGGGCAGCGTGGCCCTGGTGGGTTTGTCACTTGAATAAGCAAATAAGAGCCAGAATGGAAACAATAAGGAAATTAGCAGCAACAATAGGAAAAGGAGCATTGCATGATGGGCGCCCACAAAACCCTCGGGCCCCCCGCCCCCCACATATTAGGTTCTTTTCTTTTCTTTTTTGTTGTTGTAAGGAATGAATAAATAGGCTTAAAAACGAAAGCAGCCCCTCTTCGTCCTCTGTCAGATATCTCCAAAATGTATCCGGTAATAATGTCTTTTAATGAGCGAAAATAGGCGGTGAGAAAAAGGAAGCAAAGTGTGTGCGTGTGTGCGCCGTGTGTGTGTGTGTGTGTGTGTGTGTGTGTGTGTGTGTGTATGCGTACATATATATACACACACATGTAGATATATAGAAAGAAGAATTCTATAAACATGGCGACAAGAGAAGAGCATTTGCACTCGTCACAAAAATGCAACGCATTCTTGGTTGTTTGCAGAAAATTTACAGCTGAGCAATAAAAGTTTACGACTGAATCACAAGTTGGATTGGCCACAGGAAGTCATGTGGACTCCATCCATGAACGTGAACTTTTTATTGTGGTTTCTCTTATGACTCTTTCGCAGTAGTCCTTCCTTTAACAGTCCAAGCTGTGCCAGTGAAACGGGGGTACGATGGTATCTGTATTTTTTCCCTTTAATTATTATTAGTAATTTTTTTTGTGCGGGGCGGGGTGGGCGGGAGGAATCTCGAATTGTCTCTTGTTCTTTTTTCTTTGCTTTGCCTTTCCTTTTTTTTTTTTCCTTGGGGTTGGAATTGTTGGTTGCTGTGGGCATTTTAAGAATAATGAGTTTACTGCTGCGGCTGGTTGCCTCCTCCTCCTCCCATTCTCCACCCCTAGGGGCAAAACGCAACACATTTCCTTGGGAGGATGCAATGACGAGGGGGACAAGGAGTTGTAAATACCTTTATTTTTTTTTAAAAAAAAAAAGGGGGGGGAAGATGTGCGAGCCCAGTCTTTTCCCCTTATCCCCATGCCATGTTCAAAAAGAGAAGGATTATTTTACGTTTTGGTTTCTTTTCTTTTTCCTTCCCCCCCCCTTTTTGTTTCTCTCTTTTTTTAAAACATGCATATTTCTGTGGAGCTGAACACACCGTCAGCGGAACAGAAAAGAGGCAGAAAAGAAAGAGAGAGAGGGAGGGAGAGAGAAAGAGAGAGAGAGAGAGAGAGACAGAGGGAGAGAGAAAGAGAGAGAAAGGGGAAGAGAATCTGGTAAGTGTTCCCTTATTGGCTAAAATGTGTAACTAATGATCCATGGCGGTGGGTGTTAAAGATAATGATGCATCGTTTTCGCGAAGCAGACGAAAAGAGGGGTGTAGCCTGCTTATGACAGAATATGATCAGGAAGGATCGGCGCAAATGTGGTTAATTCGGGGTGGGGGGGAGGGGAGGTTTGCGAGTGGTGATGTCACTGCGGTCTGGTTTGCTGGAGACGGAGGATGCCGGCTGCAGTCTGCCTCCCCTTTACAATGGTGCAGTGTTTACTAGGGTGGGGAGTATGGCGGGAGGGCTCGGGAAAGGAAGCGCGCGCGGGGGGGTGGACGGGGGGGGGAGAGAAAGAGCTTGGGATAGTACCGTCCACTGGTTAAAGTCAAGGAGAGTGTCTGGAACGAGCCTCCGATGGGGCAAAGGTCATTGAATCCAATTACTTAAAAAAAAAAGTTCTTTAAAAACAAAACAAACAAGCAAACCAAACAAAAACAAAAAAAACCCCAACAGTAGCAACTTTTCATAAGAGCGATGGAGTGCCGTGAGTACTTCAGGCACATGCGCAGTGCGTGCTGCCTCATCCAGGAAACGGCGTAGAGAGAAGCCCCCCTGGTGTACAGCGAGCGAGAAGGCAAACAGGAGTGCCATTTTTAATGAGCAATTATGGGCTGGCTCTGTTTGTTGTGTATCAGGAGGTTCGTTACCTTTCCACTCCTTCCCCTCCACAACACATGGTTTCAATTGGCTTTGCCGGAGGCTTATCCTTTGAGTAGTGAATTTTACTCTATTTTTAGAAGTGGGTCTTCCTCACCCAGCCACCTTTCTTCTTTTTTTCTTTTTTGCGTGTTTCTCTTACAATTCCGCTGTGTCATCCTCTAGCTTTGGGGTGGAACGGTTCTGTCCAATATAACAAGCATTAATCATGACTTTCTTTATCTCTCGATGTGGTTTGGTACCTGTTTAAATAGTTTAACCTGCTTTGTTTGGGTTTGTCCATTCGGACATTTTACACGTGGCTCGTCTATTTTCAATGCACTGTGTGTGGAAACGGTTGGATGTATTGGTGACTTGTTTTTGTAGAGTTATACCTTTGATTAAGACGTTTCCTTTCCAACGTTTTAGAAAACTATCTGAGATTCCCCCTTTCTCTGTCTCTCTCTGTGTGTTTGTGTGTGTGTGTGTGTGTTCCTTTCTTTCCCATTCTAAACTCTCCCCACCCCACCAAATAAATGTATATATCAAAAGGCAGCCCACCTTTCAAACAAGAGAGGCAGAAAGTATTATGTCCACATTTCGGTGATTACTGATACCTATCTGTCTGGATTTTCCTCAGTTAATGTGGGTGCGGGCTATGTTCCAATAATTACAAATTAATCGAAACATAATAATAACAAACACAGGCAGAGATGATCAGGCTTATGCCAAAAGGGTGGGGGAGGGGAACAAAGACTGAGGTCCCTTCCTGAAGCATTATAAATGGCTCCCCCCCTTACCAATATTAATACAATATGTGGAAATGCAAATCTTGGGGACGCCACCCTGTTTGTCTGTCATTTTTAGGACCTTCAGCTGGATTCCTTAATGAAATATTTAACACATTCTCCATCAAGGTTTATCAAGACCTCACCGCAATTAAATTTGTCACTGCATGGGGCTCCCCCCCCTTTTTTTTAACAACGTCTAGCTGGATTGCTGCGTGCATTGCAATGAAAGACTATTGTTTATTAAAGTGGCAAAAGTAGCTGTCCTTTTCCTGTGGGTTGGAGTTAAGAGAAATCTGAACAAATGCTTCCGATTGTGCCAGTCATCTTATTCTTTGGGGAAACAGCAGTAGCAGCAGCAGCAGCAGCCATCAACAAACCTTTTAGGTGCTGTAAATAAAAGAAGCAAAAACACAGCAAGCGGTAAGTGGTATGTGTATGTATCTGCACAGATGGATGGATGGATAGATACCTACATGATAGATAAGTATGTGTCTGGTTTTGATTCTGGGACATGACGCATGGTCCATTTGGAATACACTTGTTTGGCAAGGGGGCGGGTAAATTAGCTTGGTTTGCAGCTTATGCATCCTTAAATGCGAGGGCGCGCCATTCCAGTCAATGGGAAAGGCTTACCCCCTTAATAAATGTGTTTTGCTTTAGGGGTGACAACGTAACCCATGTGGCTTGCTTGCAAGGTATTGGGCTTTGGTATGGAATAACATGCACCCTACCTTCATTGGCTTGGTTGAATATTGGTATTGTGTGGTTGGTGCCATTGCTGTGGTGTAAATAGGGTCATGGAAGCAATACTTTTAATGATGGAACAATGATTATTTGAACCACGTGGTTGCTGAAGTTGTCATCATTGTCTTCTTCTTCTTCTTCTTCTTCTTCTTCTTCTTCTTCTTCTTCTTCTTCTTCTTCCTCCTCCTCCTCCTCCTGCTCCTTCTTCTATCAGTGTTTCTGGAGTTGTATTTCTGTTTTTCCTGTGGAGTGAAGTTTGTTCGGAGAACCACTCTCAGATGAGAATCTCTCTCAGATTTCTTAGGCTCTTATAACTAAAATCTGAGTTATTAAATGTTGTTGGTGTGTCTTTTGTGCCAGCCTTGTGTAACAATCACCTCTCTCTTAGGGCAGAGGATTGACTACGCAAAACACATTTTAATGTATTGATTTTTTAAAAAACTGACATATTGCCGTTGTTCATAAACTTGGAATGTTTGAGGAGACATAAAAAGTGTAATAAGAATCTGACATATTCTCTGCATTTTACAGACTAAACGAAATAAATGACTTCTTTTATCTAGAGCATTGCCATGGAATAGAAGTTATAGTGTAAAGACCAAAGCATGATTGACATGCAGAAAAGAAAGGGAAAAAAAGAATAGATTGTAACATACAGGGCCAAGATCCTGTGGAGTGATAGTTATGTTGGGCCTCGTCATAGCTTTTAATGGTGGTTGATACCTTATCATAAACACTGTAGTAAATGTGAAAATTGAAAACCACGAATTTGACATGGAAATATAAATCATATATATTTATTAAAAGGTAGATAGGGCCATAATAAAAACAGCTGAAAAGAACCATACAGTTTTACAACTATAACATCAATAAGACATTTCATTACAGCAACAAAACCAATGATGAAAGACTATGACTACCAATAATAATAATAATAATAATAATAATAATAATATCGAAACCATTCTAGTATGTATCTATTTTTTCAACTCAGAACCAGTGAGAGAAATAGAGAGAAGAAGGAGCCTGGCAGGGACTGAGGGGTTACAGGTTATAAAACAGAATGAGTCAAAGTTTTTTTAAAAATGACAACTGCAATAATAATAGCAATAATATACTTTGAAGTCATGGAACACATTGATTTACATTCCATTCCATAGATAGAGAGGGGCGAGATATTGGTGGTGTGCGCCTGAGCGGCTGCAGTTGAAGAATAATCGAGTTGGGTATAATCACGATTTCTTAAATCAGGGTCAAATAGAGCATGTTGCTCAGAAGAAATAAGTTCTGACTGAAAAGCAATAACAACATCCAAAGCCCTAACTTTGAATTATTTCTAAAAAATAAATAAATAAAGTTGGGAAGGGATAAGAATATAACTTCTCTTTTCAGTGGTTTTTGTGATGAGTGATTTTGGTGTGTGTGGGTGTGTGTGAGTGGGTGTATTTGGGACTTAGCTTTCTACATTTTACATTATATTGGTTCACCATGTTTGGCCTATGTCACTATAAATATTTTGTGGCCCATTTTCTCCAGCGTTAAACGTTTCAATAGGAGATTATGCAGGTACTTCACTCCTTCTTTGAAGCCAATTTGGAATATTAATAAACAGTCTTAATTTCCCCCCCCCATTATGTCCGTACATTTCTTTGAGTGGAGTCCTTTAAAAAAAAAATAACAAATAAAATAAAAGGCTGCTTCATTGATAAAAAAATATATGTTTGGGTTAAGGCCGAAACTGAACAGAATGATCACAGAAGCAAAGGTTGAGAAAGTAGTATTTGGAAGGAGAAAGCGATGCAGGAGAATCATTGACGGAATAAGGAAATGTATCTGTAAGTCGAGAAAGATGTTATCGTGTGGGTGGGTGTATCACGAATAATGTGTGTGTGTGTGTGTGTGTGTGTGTGTGTGTGTACATTTCAATAATGCTTCAGCCCTTCGGTCTCTTTCTTGGAGTGGTCTTTCAGAGCAAAGGAAGTTACTTGGCTGGAGGTTTACAGCCCAATTCATTTTGGGCTTTAAAAGAATTTCAGCATTACATCCAGTTCCTTGGCTGAATGGAAACGCGTTTTGAACTGGTCACGTTTGAATCGAATGGCAGGTAGTCTGGAGACATGTGTCCTTTCGGGAAGTTCCTATATGCTCAGACCTGTTTATGTTTTCAGTGACATTCTGCCTAAGTGTCCGTGTACTACGGGGGTGAAGTTCGTGGAGTGGAGTGGAGCGGGGGGGGGGGCGAGGGGGCAAAAGAGAATTAGAAAGAGATAAAACGTGGCTATTTTGAATATTGAAATGGATATAGAAAGCCTGGTGTTGCAAAATCATGTGCCAAGTTGTTCCTTAAAACAATCCCATTCACCGAAGTTTATTTAGGATAATGAGTACAGTATCATTCGCCATTATTTGTCTTTGGGTGCGTGCGTGCGTGCGTGCGTGCGTGTGTGTAGACGCCCTGTGTCCTGCATGTATAAAATAAATGGGAAGGGGGGGAACACAAATTATTGAGACGCAGGGTGTAATCCAACTCCATGAAAATCCACGAGATTCTTGCCATTGATTTCAATGAGATTTGTGCACTGCCTCCTTATCGTCCTTCTCTGGCACTTTACACACGAACTAGATTTCGTGTGGCAACGGTTTTACCGCAAGCCACAGCCGCTTGCTCAAAAAAAAATGATAGCAGTTAATAGGCTTAGGCCGCCCACGTCTAAATCTCACTACGAAGAGAGACGCTTAAGGCTGTTTCGCTCTTTCTGAACGCATTACTTGGACGCAGCAAGTCCCGCCGGTTTCTGCTGGTGTGAACTGAGCGCAATGTGGTCGAGATCAAGGGGTTAGTTCCCGTTAAAGACTACCGCTGAGTCCTTTGCTTGAAAGTAACCTCAGTCGGTGGCCACGGCTCTTTTCACCTAGCGCCTCAACTTCTTCGGGTTGTTTGGGTGGACGAAAGTGGTTTGGTTTCTTATTTTCGAAGTTCTCCTTGATTTAGGCCATCATGAATGGTGCTATCTACACACCTACGCACACACCTTTTTGTACCCTTAACGTGCGTGTTGTCGCTGCTGCTACTTTTGCTTTCTCTCCCTCTTCCTCTCTCTCCCCCCCTCTCACCGTCCCTATCTTTTAATTGCTACTTTCTTTTTGTTTACTTGTTTTGTATACTGCCACCAAGTGACTGAAAGTTGGCAAGCCAACAATTTCCCAACTCGAGCTCGACTTCTCTCTCCCCCACACAACCCCACCCCACCCCCCAATTCTTTCGGAGGATGGATGTTGGATATTGGGAGAGACAGGGGGAGAAAGAGTAAGGCCAAAATAACTTTATTTCACGACTGGAGAGTTCAAATGCTTGCGGGGCTGTGGGCGAGTCTTGTCTGCTATAAAAGCCGGAATGGCAAAGATTTTTACTACTTGCAACCTAAGGCCGTCTCCTCCGCCCATTCCTTTTGCTGTCCTATAAACAGCCCCCTATTAAGGTTGTGGCTGGACAGTTCCTACTTTTAAAAGTTTGGTCTCTCAAAGCTATTTGGAAGTGGGCTGTTTGAGATGGTATCTATTCACTGGAAGTTTCTTGGTCGCTGTTGTTTAAAGCCTTCCCCAACCCCCCAAACCCGTCCGCCGCCCCCCACAAGCCCGCAGCCCCTCATTCTAGAACACTGTGTTTTAAATCACTTCCACCGTTTAGGCATTCATAAAAATAGATAAGGCGCGTCAGCTCCGGGTCACCATGCCCCCCTCCCTTTCTAGAAAAAGGATGGGTGCATTTAAGCAGATCTTAAAATATGAAATTGTGGCTCCATTAAAGGCTCTGTAAATTGCCTCCGTTTCCTAAAGTGCAAAAAGGATTGCCTCTCCAAATATATAGTTTAATTCTGTCTAAGTGATCACCTCTTTTAAAAACACACATCATTAAGGCAACTAATATTGTGCCCTGACTTATTGTTTCTTTTGCTACTGCTTCCTCACCCCCCCCCCCTTTTTCTTCCTGGCATCTTGAGATTAATTTTTCCCTCTCTCCCACCCCCATGTGCAAACAATAAAATAAAATAAGAACTGGTAGATAATGACAACCATTTCTCATGGTTGAATTATTCTTCCTGAACGTATTAAAATCATATTCTTCTTTGTTTAATCTGTTCACGGGCATAAGTAGTTGCTTATATCCATATTTTATGTTGCTCTATATTAATATCACGCTTTATAATTTTTAAGCCGGTAGCTATTCTCCATGACAACTCGGTGTGACGTCACAACCGCAACTCTCTTGAATGTCAAAAGGAAGGAGGGAACCATTGTATGGAACATTTCCGTGCCATAAAAGCGGAGTAATCCAAGTCAACCATAAAGTTCTTTAAACTGAACATTCTTTGGTGAAGTTTGCAATGCTACTGGGCCGTAGTAGTCAGCGCACAAGAGCGAGCAAAAAGCTAACATAGGCCCACCCAACCAATAATAATGTTATCTCCTCCTCAATCTGCATCAGGGCCTTGACATATAATAATAATAATAATAATAATAATAATAATAATAATAATAATAATAATAATAATAATAGCAATAACAACCCACTGCTAAATACACTCAGGTAGACAAGCTGTCAAAGTCGCCAGCCCCTCGTCCTCACAAAATCCCCAGTTAGAGTTGTCGATTAGAAGAAGCGCCTTTAATGGACTAAAATTTAACTCAGAGCTACAGTGGAGGCAAATGCAGAAGGCAACGTGGTTATTTGAAAATGATTGACCAATGTGCAGTTCCCTTTTATGAGCCTGGAAGGTTTCGGACCTTGGAAAGGAGGTGCAACCAAGAGATCTGGAATAAAAGAGAAATAGATAAACAAACAAACAGACAGACACACACGTACATGGGAGGCATGGTTTAGTCAGTAACGTTTTGGCTGGGGAATACAGCAGGGAAACTACATACATGGTTAAGGGTGTCAGAAAAGAACTTGAATCTCTTGCAAAGAACCGGGCCACACATTTATTCCCAACATTATTAAAAAGCATTTTCTCTTTCCACTCCACCGACAGCCAAAATTGTTTCGTCTCTCTCTAGGATTTGTGTTTTGACATTCCCTAGAATTCCCATCCCCCGCTCAGTGTGTGTAATGTTTAGGCTATCGCCTTTCCTCCCCACAACCCCATCTCCCACCCCCACCGTTTGAATACCCCAATTTGAAATCATTGGAAACTGGGATTCCTTTTCAGCAAGTGTTTGGGTTATGTAATTTTGAATTTACAATTTTTCACTTTTGGAGCATAATGCTGGGCGGACTCTGTCTCTCTCTCTGTGTCTCTGTGTCTCTGTCTCTCTCTCTCTCTCTCTGTGTGTGTGTGTGTGTGTGTGTGTGTGTGTGTGTGAGAGAGAGAGAGAGAGAGAGAGAGAGAGAGAGAGAATTTGGGCCATGTGGTGTTTCATATGGAGTGGGAGAGTGGGGCAGCAACCAGAATTTCCTGGGGAAATTATTAAGTTATAAACTGCTTTTCCATCAGTTATGGAGTTGTAGAAATACAATAGCATACAATCCAGGGATTTGTATTAGCATGTTTTAAACCGATAGCTTTGATTCTTTCTCCTTACAGTGAAGGATTTTACAGGCCCAACCAGGGAAACGGAATTTCCCTGATGGGGGAAGAAAAATAAAATGTTCTTAGAAGGATGTGGGGCAAAAACGTAATAATAATAAAAAAAGAAAGAACCTCAGTTACTATTATTGGTAGTTATTTATCTGTGCATCAAATAACAAGAATTTATTTTGTGATAGTTAAACTTTATCAATCTTTTATTATGGCAATGCTGGAATAAAGTTTAAGCAATGTTATGACAGAAATGTGTGTTGTGGGGTGGAGAGCCTGAGTGAAACTAGTAGTTTGCATATTTAAAATAATAAAAATGTAATTACTGTCATATAGGGGATGGTTCAAAACAATGCAAACGTTATCGGTCAGGCACAATTGGCTCCTGGTGTTTATGTGCCATATATTCTGAGATAGCTTTTTTAAATATATTATTCTTTAGTTATTTATGGGCAGAGGCAACATTTGATTAAGAAGGTTATTCTGCAGGAGCAGGAATAACTCGAGTGCAAACGCTCTAAATAAATAATTACAAGGCAAGAAACTCCCGCCTGTAATAAATGTCAAATGTAAAAAGGCTGAGATAACATATATAAGGTGAGATCAGCTGAAATGAGGTATCCAGTACGAGGTGCCACGTGTCGAATAGCCTGAAAATCCGTACTTCTTCCATACAATCTTATGACCTCATTCTATGCTTATTTATTTGTATGATTATCTGTCAGCCTTCTGTTTTCAATACATTTATACATAAAGGCTCTTTTTATATCCCCTCCCTGGCAAAAAAAGGTGAATCATCAAATGCGACTGTGTTACTCTGAAATGTATGCATTATATGTAAAACATTTATAAACATATATATCTATATAGATATATAGATATACACACACACACACACACACACACACACACACACACACATACATACGCACACATACATGCTTGCAGCAACAATTTGCCTCTTCAGCCTCAAGGTACATGGAATGAGTGCAAACTGGTACTATATACATAAATTAAATATGAGTACATATAATAAACAGTGGGTGGGTGTGCAGTGGGTGCTTGAGAGATGGGGCACTTCTTATTAATCTATCTTTGAATAGTAACAAACTTTTCCACAAGGGAGTGCAAGCTAATCCAGCACATAAAGAGTAAACAAACGCATTTGACCTGGGGCAACTTTGGATGCATATTTAAAGGCAACCAGACACAACCTGCATTTATGAATAAGCAGTTTTCTACACCTAGGCAAGAGAATGGGTGAGAATTTGTGAAGGTTTTTTTGTTTGTTTGTTTGTTTGGCTGCTCTTGCGTTAACGGTCTCAGCTGATCACCCTGCCATTAACATCTAACAGAATCCACTCTCGGTCTCTCGTGAAACGAACAGAAAAGTAAACAAACGCGTCTGGATTTGCATTCCAGATCACACAACAAAATCAGAATCTGACAGCATCTTATTGGAGTTGCTTGCAAGGGGAGAGCGAGACAGAGCTCATTGATAGGTCGTGTTTCCTTTCAGCAATTAGTGGGGATAAAAAACACATGTGTTGAGTGTGCATTTTTGAAGCTTTTCTCTAAATCAGTTCATCAATTCACTAATTATAGCTGAAAGAGAGAGAGAGAGAGAGAGAGAGAGAGAGAATTCTAACGAGACATATTTTTCTCCTTTAACATCAGTGTGGGGGTAAAATCCGGGGTAAAAACAAAAAGGGAAAACAGTTTATGAGTGAGGGGATGTTATTGCAGCTTTCTGTGGGCTCTTTAACTACAGGGGGCGGGAGTGGGGGGGAGACCCAACTGCTATTCAAGAACTACTCGAGGACTTTTGCATATTTTCACTGCTGTGTAGCAGTTTTAATAAAACATCTGTTCTTGCTTCTGCTGATGAGTTTACATAATTGTTTGCAGACCAATTTAACCAGAAAGAGTCCTATACATTTCCCTGTATATGTTTACAGGGAGGTGGAAATGGAGAGAAGGAGAGAGGAGTCGCCTTCTTTGATCAACTGCATTCTACAAATTTTAATAATGCTTTTATTAAAATAATAATAATAATAATCTCGTCAGTAAGATATCCATGGCACCAAAAAATATTAGGCATAGAAATGTGATTAATAGAACACTAAGCCTTGCCTAGATGTATATTTACTAGTGCCTTCCTTCCCTTCTAACCAAATGTAAGAAAGGTCCTACGTTAAGTTTCTTTGTGCCAGCTGTTTTCTCTTCCCTATAATTCGACTAGACTTTTAGGAGTTCTCTTCTGTTTAGAAAAGTAATAAAACACTCCACTTTCTCCACTCCAAGTCACTGGGTACTTACACAGGTCTCTCCAAAACAGCTCTTTGGGATCTATATAACCCACCCACCCCTTCCGCATCCTAACCCCCTTTTTGCATTTGTAGTCACGTCATCTTAGAACTTTTAGGAGTCTGAGATTAGTATTAGTATTAAAAAACGTAACAAAGAAGCTACCTTCAATGAATCAAACCAGTTAAGAAAGACAGAGGTGTGTGTTTGGGGGGAGGGATTTCGAAGTTCTGTCGCTAATAATGTATTCCTAATTTACATTAGAGTTTTAAAAAAACCCGCACACACACAACACACATTATTATGCAGTCTAAACACAAACATATATATATATATACTGGGCTGAGGAGTTATTATCCAAAGAACTCCAACCACCATTAAAGAAGAAGAAGATGAAGAAGATGAAGAAGGAAAGATCTCCCTTCAATCAGTTCAGGTTAATTGTGCATTTAAAAATAAAACAAAAGCCCTTTAATTTATGTGTTTTCAGTGTCTTAAAATGGATATTACTACTTCTTCAGAGTAATTCGGGTTTAAATGAGCTCTGTCTGCCTGTTTGTTTCTCTGCTTATCTGCCAACCTACGTATCTTCCTACATGTACAGGCATATTAGGAGCATTGTTATGTACAACTCTAAGTGTGTGGGTGGGTGTGGGAAGAGGGTAACGTTTTGGTGCTCTCCCCCCACCCACCCCCCTTGCCACATACACCTTTTCTCCTAGTGACTGTATATCTCTGTGTATATAGATTCCCCATGTATAGTGTGTTAAAGGGCTGGGAAATGGGAGAAAGCAAAGCAATTCAAAGGTTATTTTCAAAATCTACATGCTAATATCTATGCCATGTGTGTACTATGCCTTACGTGTGTTACAAGTTTAGATGACAACTATTGCAGGATAGAAAAAGGCATGTGCAGTGAATAGAGGAAAAACCCATGCCAGAAGCTTCATAATAAGCTACACAGCCCCTTGGTATCTTTTTATGTTCCCTCTTTTATTTGTTTGTTTGTTTGTTTGTTTGTTTGTTTATTTATTTATTTATTTTTAAAAACAGGAAACTTAATTATTTTCCCCCCATACTGACTCTCAAGCAATGCTTAATGTTATACAAGAGGAATACTTCAGCCCTCTTTTTGTCAGTTGTAGTCTCGTTTATGGTTTTATGACTACCATTGATTACTTCGCTTTGTTGCACAGAGGAAAAAGATCATAAAATCCTTTGGCATCCGGGTTCCTGTTAGAGTAGGGGGTGGGGGGGGGAGAAATGTGCTCCCCTTCTTTCTCAACCCAAACCTTTTAGAGATACTTCATCGAAAAGAGGGATTTTAGAAGTACTGACTCATTAGGAGCAAATATCAGGAGAAATATTCTAAGTTCTCCTGATATTGGTCAGATTTCATTTTTTGGATCATTCCACACACATTCTACCTTGAAAATAACCAAACAAAAACCCCCTAACATGTACATGGAAATAAGGCCAAGGTTTCCTAGCCCTAATTGAATTTTTAAATAGCAAGCCAATGGAATGATGAAGGAACCTTGCTATATTTACAGATCAGCAGGTATATTTTACATTTAAGGAACAATTTATGGCAGTGGATTGAAATTAAAATTAGATTAGCTGTCTTCATTTCAATTAGTGTGTCGGTGCAAATCCACCAGAGGAGTAGAATATAATCCACTCTCTAATCTAACTAAATATTTCAAGGGGGAAGTTTTCTAATCAGCTACAGATATCTGGAGCCATAAATTTTTCCTCCCTCTGCCCTTTTTCTTCTTTTGCAAACGTAAACATGAGCTGTTCTTTCTAACAAACACCATTCCAAATCACAAGGTAATGCTTTGTGGGTTGTTGATGTTGCACATGTAAACATGACCCTAACAATCTCAGACTATTGAAAATTACAAAGCAAATATTCAAAAGAGAAACATTCAAATATGCCCAAAGAAAAGATTTAAGGTGGACTTTGAATTTTGTAGGGCTTTAAAATAAAGATCCTGCAAAGTTCTTCAAATTTCAGAGT
Source organism: Elgaria multicarinata webbii (assembly GCF_023053635.1). Lineage (NCBI taxonomy): Eukaryota > Metazoa > Chordata > Lepidosauria > Squamata > Anguidae > Elgaria > Elgaria multicarinata. Next base: position 23,939,754 of record NC_086173.1, on the reverse strand, counting down.
ATAGGAATGCTCTAAAAGATACACTATCTGTCCAGCTGTCACCTTGCTTCCTTTCCTTGCTTTCAGGATTGTCTTATAAAGAACACAAGCACTTGATTCCACATTTATTGACCAACAGTAAATTAGTAGAGGGAACGAGAATTTATGGCTTAATATTTTATGCACACTTGAGATTTACGACTATAATTTCTGAGCTATTTGGTTGTTAGATATTATTAAGCAAGCATTTTCAAAAGAATACATATCCTGATTCCATGCCTAGGTTTATTTTTTCCCCTTTTTTTTCTCCCCCCCCCAAAAAAAACTAAAGCTCTATTTGGGCTGTGGCTTTTTAAAAATTATTATTATTAAGTCTTTTTTTCTTTCCTTTCTTTCTGTGCCCCTCCCCCTTAACTCCTTTCCCACCCCTCCCCCCCGAATCATACTTACTATTTTCCCCCTCTTCTTCTAAACCATCTTATATTTAGAATTTCGAGACTTACTTTCAATGCATACTTAGTTTCAACTGGGGAATCAACACAAGCAAAAGCAATTTTTCCGTGTCTTGACATCTAGCTTCCTATTGGCTCACAACGGGTCAGCTGACTTTGTCATTTTGTCTGTCCTGGAGTGGAGCCGTCCCTATAACAATCTAGTTCAGACTACAAACTGGAGACAGAAATAAATATTAAAGAAATCATACAAGCCAGGTATAGGGGGGAAGATATGAATTCCTATTTCACAAACCCGTCGCTATCTTGCCACCTCACCAGTGGTCAAGAGGTATTGCCCAATGTGGCTCTGAATTCCACTGCCTATGACCCTGTAAGGCATTTTTCAACTTATGGAGCAGCGGTTGCTCAAAACAGGATCTATTCATCTCCTTTTTATTCACCGCAAGATAATGTTGTGTTTAGCTCCAGTCGGGGACCATATGATTACGGATCTAATGCCTTTTATCAAGAGAAGGACATGCTCTCTAGCTGCAGGCAAAATTCTATGGGACACAATACACAAACTTCCATTGCACAGGATTTTACAAGTGACCAAAACAGGAGCACATCCCAGGAACAGAAAACTAGCATTCAAATATACCCGTGGATGCAGCGCATGAACTCCCACAGTGGTAAGTTTTACAGCTTGCAGAGATAAATTAAATAAACTGAACCATCTTTACGACCGTCTCCCTAGCAGAGCAGGCTCAGCTACTTTTTATGGCCCCATAAAAACAATAATATAGCTTCCTCACAGTTGCCGCTACAGGCCTTTTATTTGTTAAGTTGTTGCAAGCAAATATGGCTTGTTATGCTCTTTCTAATTAAAAGACTTCGAGAGTATAAAATATCTATAATAAAGTGCAATCAGCTCTGATTCCATCTCCCCCCCCCTTTTTGGATGGGGGTGATGATGGGAGTAAGGTATAGGAAATAGAACCGGGGTTATTTTATTTTATTTTATTTTATTTTATTTTATTTTATTTTATTTTATAAAACTGAAGATTCCCCTGGTATGTGAGAAAGGGCATTTTTACGAAGGGAGGAATGCAAAATGTCTTGTCCAATAACAGGTTTGGAGATGGGGATTTATGAAGTAGCTTGACTTCATAATGTATGGAAGGGGTGTCTATTCCTAGTAATTAAAGCAGCATTGGAGTAAGATCTAATTGGATTTTTTTTTTAAGTTTGCAGAAATAATTAAAACAACACATTTTGAACCTTTTCAAATAAGATAGGACCATGCTTTCAATTAGACAAACCCCCTTCTTATCCTCCCCCCTTCCATGTGTGCTGCAGGATTTTAATGGGTAGCAAGAGTAAGGAACAGAATTAAATTGTGTGTGTGTGTGTGTGTGTGTGTGTGTAGGTTGACAATAAAGGCAGAGCATAGAGGGTGGAGTTGGGAGAGTCCTGATTGATGGACTTCATTTTGTGCTCGTTTATGTATGTATATATATATATATATATATATATATATATATATATATATATAAAAATTGCTTATATTTTTTTAAAAAAATAATGTGTAGCTAATCGTTTTTAGTTTGTTTGGTTTCCGAATCTATAGGGGTTGGCTATGGAACAGATCGAAGGAGGGGGCGCCAGATCTACTCCCGCTACCAGACCCTGGAGCTAGAGAAGGAGTTCCATTTCAATCGCTACTTGACACGACGGAGGAGGATAGAGATAGCCAATGCTCTTTGCCTAACTGAACGCCAGATCAAGATCTGGTTCCAAAACAGGAGGATGAAATGGAAAAAAGAAAGCAATTTGAGTTCCACCCTGTCTGGAGGAGGTGGCGCTGGAGCAGCTGCGGATAGCTTGGGTGCAAAGGAGGAGAAAAGAGAAGAAACAGAGGAGGAAAAACCAAAGGAATGAACACTGACGGCTCAGCCAGTTCCTCCCCCTCCCCCCCCCACACCTTCCTCACAACTCATACGGTCCCCCTTTCTTTCCTCCCACCACCCCACATTTCTCCTCGTCCCCCTTTCCTTTCTATATTACCACTGGCACAAATTATATATTTGGTTACATTTAAAAGGAGAGAGACAGAGAGAGATGTGGATGCGAAATATCTCCCCTCCCCCATCCCCCAGTCTCCAGCACTAATGCACCCATTTTCAGAACTAGGTCCCAAATGTCTTTACTTTCTCCCTAAGGAGCCCACCACCTTCTCACCTCCAGCTCCACCCACTCTTTCTCTTTGCCCAGTTATCCACCTTTGCATAAAGACTGTATTTAATGCAGCAGCAACAACAACAACAACAACACACACACACACAAACACACACACACGCTGCGCACACACACACACACACACACACACACACATAGAGCATTCCTTCTCTCTAGAAAGAATCTTGCTTGCAAAAGGCAGAGCACCCTGTAAGGGGCAGCTTTGGATTGGGTTGGGATCCACCATGTCCAAATGAACTCTATGCAGTTTCGCTTCCAAAATGATGGTGGTGATGATGATAAGGCTGTTATTGATGATGATGATGATGATGATGACAAAAAAGACCATTGAATTGCCTACCCCTGTGAAAATATTTTCCCTCCATCTCCCCACCCCCCACTCCACCTCTCCCATGCCTCCAAGCTATGTCTACCTAAATATAGCATTTTCCAGAGTAAACTAATTGTATTTAAACACTACCTGGGGTCATTATGCATACTACAAACTGTGACAGGTCCTGTGTGAATATTTTTAGCTGTATTTGTGGTCTCTGTATTTATATTTATGTTTAGCACTGTAATGTTCAAACAGTATAAAGTGAATGGAATTCTATAGCAAGTAGGAGATTCAAAATAAATAAATCTTGTGTTACACTCTCTAACATCATGTATAAAGGTCACGTCCAGAAGACTATGGTTGAGTATTTAATAAAAACTGGATATTATTTTTAAAATTTACTGAATGGTTTCTGAAATTCAGTGGGGATGACCTCCAGTGGAAGAGTTTTGCACAAGACTTCACAGATTCTGAGCGTGTGAATGTCCCTTTTCTATCCTTTACCGCCTCTCAGTATGACTCTAACAATCTTTACTCAGAAGTAAAGAGGGCGGCGGGTGGAAATAAAAACAAAATACTTCCAGTAGGTATCTTTAGGATCGTTTTTCGAAATTTTCTTTCCACTAGAGCATATGAATGCACGCACACACAAAAAACACCCTACTTAGCTATATCTCCTTTCTCGTCACCATACCGTCAAAATTGCATGAAATCCCTGTTTCCATATCTTCGAATGTTAAAAGAAAAGAAAAGCTCAGTCAGAAGATTTTTATTTTATGATTTTTGAGGTCAAATAATTGTTTAAGAACATTTTTTTTAAAAAAATCAAACAGGGTGGTGGTGGTAAATATTTTTTTGGTGGAGGCTTAGAAAAGCACAACTGACCACCAATGTCTGTAATGCACTCACCAATGTTACATTGCGGCTTAGGCTCAGGAATGGCTTTATGTTTAGCTAAGGGGCATCTCTGAGCCAGATACAAACGCCTGTGAGCTAAATCCTGGTATCTGGATGCATACATTTGTTTGAGAGCCTTAGCTTCACCTTATAACATTTTGTATTAAACCATCAGGTTCCAGTTGAACAAAACAAAAGACTAATTGTAAATACTGAAAGCCCAGACTGAGCTAATTTCGTATCTCCGCTCCCTTTGGAAGGGTTGTGGAATATATCTGTTTCTATACGTCCTCAAAGCCTAGGACAGATTATACAGAGATCATCTACATTTTAAATACAAATGTATATAACATGGAGGAAAGGAATCTATACGACCAGATTTTAAAGAGGTCTGACCCAATATTTCTAAATGGCCCTCTCCTCTGAGCCAGGGAAACTTTAAAATACATGTCTAATATGAGCTAAAGATGTTAGATGGACTTTTAAAAGAGTCCACTGAATTAAAATTAGGGGGTTAAGCCACCACACCCGGACAGGAAGACCACATCAGTTGAACTGGTAGGAGGGGAAATAAGGTATTTATAAATTACATAGGTCATCCAGTGTGGCTGATGTTTTTTAAACGCAGAGTAAAGGAGAAGGAACATCCCCTAGGTCTGGAACTGGTTCCCTAAACATCCAGGAAAAACTGGATTTATTTCGCAAGAGAGCCCCGCAGAGCTAACCTCATATTTGCAAGCAGTAAATTGAAATTAACAAGCCAAGCGCTGGCACATACCTTTCCCTACGTGATGCCCACCCACCCACCCAAAGCCTTTTAAAAACGCTTCTCATGGGTACACATACATACATACATACATATATACAACGAAAAACAAGGCGAATGTTTATACATTCACTCAAGATACACAGATGATTTATGGGAAGGCCGAGTTGATTCACAGCCTTCTCTGGATACGCACGGACACACGGACACACTGATTATCAGCTCTGAAAGATACTGCACTCAAAATATACAGAAACATATGCAAAGAACAGAGGATTGCTATAGCGTAGGTTTCAATCTGCTGTGTATGTCTGAGCATAAAAGCAGTTCCATGCGTCTTAATATATGCATCCATGTCAACAGAGTAGTAGGTGGATGCGTTTACATAAAATACCTGATCTGAGGGTACATATAGAATACACAGAGTTTATTGCGTGCAACATATCCCATGTATACGTACATATCGGATTCTCTGGTGTACTAAGGATAACCCAAGAGAATTCGAATCCTGCACGTTGTCACCCTGCTTGCATTCAGTGCAGATATGATGGCTCTGTATCCATTCATTGAGGATCTGTGTCTTACACTAAATCCACCCAACAGGCGCTTGTGGAGCTGAACGGCACACATGCATACACATGTAAAGGCATAACCGCACTTCAACTATATAACCTCATGGAATAGCAGAGTTATTCACAAGGAAGTATATTATTACATGGATACGACTCTCAATGCCATATTTTACACGTCCCACATCAAAAGCTGAAAATTTCCTATGAAACGCCTTAGACGGGAAATTAGCTCTTGTCTTCCATCTCTGTGAAGGCTTAGGGGCGTTTGTGCGCGTTGTTTCACACCCATAAGCCTCGAGCGTTAGCAGAGGGGTAGTATTTTATGAGACGTCATACCCCAGACCCAGCACCAGGTGACGCTATAGTCTCATTGTCTCGGTGCTTTGAGTGTGGGGCCTTTTTTTTTTTTTTTTTTTTTGGTTTCGTTATGCCAACATATCACATACGTTTCATGGGCTTCCATCAATAACCTCCTGGGGTCATCAAGCCAAATTTATGACTGGCCAACACCGTCACGTGATTCTATTTAAACATCCCATATTTGGGCAGCGCACATAGAATAAAGAAAAGAAGAATCTCCACCTATAAATTCTGCACTTTAGAGAACAAAAAAACCCTGAACTTCAAAAGGGCCACAAATCAAGCCTAATCAAAGGGGTGTGAGAGAGAGGGAGAGAGAGAGAGAGAGAGGGCGAGGGAGACTGGGGGGGCAAAAATATAATTCCTGACATGAGTTCCTACGTAGCCAATTCCTTCTATAAGCAAAATCAAAATGTTCCTGCCTATTCCATGCAAAGTTATGGGAATTATGGATCTGTATCTGAGGTTCAGCCATCCAGGTATTGCTACAGTGGGCTGGATCTGAGCATTACATTCCCTTCATCTGGGGCTTCCAACTCTCTGAACGGTGTGGACATGTCTTCAACCCCCAGATCTAACCCCGACCGACCTTCCTGTACAGTCATGGGATCTTCAGGGCACACTTTAGGCAGAGACGACCAGACTCCTCTAAACCCAGGAATTTACAGTCAGAAAGCTGGTGGTAACAACAACAACACCACGCCGCTGGAAGATAGATCTAAGAGCAGTGGGGAAATCAAGAGTGAGCCGGTGCAAACAGCCCAGCAAAGCGGGCAGTCAATGCAGCAGCAGCGCCAGCAGCAACAACATCAACCACCACCACAAATATATCCGTGGATGACCAAACTACACATGAGCCACGGTAAACTTTCGCTTCTCGATTTTGTTTCACTGGATTTGCCTTGGTTTTATAGGCCATACGGGGCAAATAATAAGGGGGGGGAAAACCTGGGGTCGTAAATTTTACGACTAAGGCATCAATTGCTCGTAAAACTGTCCACTAAAAGGCTTAGAGGCTATATACGCCCAAATTTATGACGGCATAATTGGATCATAGAAACAAAACGGGTATAAAGGCAATATTCCATTTTTTGGGGGGCGCAGTAGGGGAGAAGGAAAGATTTTAAGGGGGAGAAATAACTTGAAAACGCGCACATTCTTTAATAGGAAGGAGAGGGGCTTATGGCTTGTTTTTTGCAAACCTTTCCACCTCCTTCCTAACCTAGGAAATGGACGACTGGATATAATTTCCCCTTTTATATACACTTTTTCATGGTTTAAATGGAAATCACTTCCTTAGTGACTAACCTTGGCTTGAACTCAAAACTTTAATGAGAAAGTGTTGGAAATCTCACACCTCGATTTACCATTAAATATAAAAATGTATCCTGGGATAGAATAGCCCCCTCTAAAAAAACTAAAACTAAAAAAAACATCTCTTTCTCTTGTACATTTTGTTTTCCCCTTCCCTTAAAATTATTATTATTATTATTATTATTATTATTATTATTATTATTATTATTATTATTATTATTAGGCTTTTTATTCGGTGTCTTTTATTTTCCAGAAGCAGATGGCAAACGTTCCAGAACCAGCTACACCCGGTACCAAACTCTGGAACTAGAAAAAGAATTCCATTTTAACAGATATCTCACCCGCCGGAGGCGCATAGAGATCGCCAACAACCTGTGTTTGAATGAGAGGCAAATCAAAATATGGTTTCAAAACCGGAGGATGAAATGGAAGAAAGATTCCAAATTGAAAAGCAAAGAGTCTCTCTAGGTAGAGAAGTCTGGGTTTGCTGGGGTTGGGAAATCAGCTCGTCTTGACCAGAGCTGCTGTTGTAACCTACCTTGAAGGGGGGGGGGAGGAAGAGAGAAACTTTTCTTTGGGAGGTGGGGAAAGGGAAGGGGTGGGAGGGTTGCAGGCTGGACTGGACTACATACTCTTGCAAATCTATCAGACAAAGGCGTTCTCTTATTAGTATGCAAACAGACCCTGGTCTTTAGCTTCAAGTAGAATTCACTATAAAGCTCTCTGGAGTGGTGGTGGGGGGGTATTTTTGGTGTGTGTTTTAAACCACCCCCGCGTTCCTCTCTAACCTGTGTCTCCTTTAAGTTGGGAGGAGATTTGCTGGTCAATACCAAAACCAGTCCTAAGAGTCAATGGGCGACTTTGGGCAAGTAGTCCTAACAAAATAATGACGAGCACTAAAGAATCGTCAGCTTAAGAAATTGAAACCGAAGCTCAAGTTAAGCATGAAAAAGGGGTGAGTGCGGTCATCGTTGCTTTTTGGAAGTCCTAAGGCCCCGATCCTAAACGCAGAATTTGGAAGTAAATTCCACTGAAATGCGAAGTACTTTGCGTCTGAGTCAAATGCGATTGAAGCTACAATCTTGTGAGTGCTTCTTTGCGAGTAAGTCCCACTGAAGTCAAGGGGTACTTACTTCCGAGTAAATGTGCGTAGGATCGGGCTGCACGATCTAGGTGTGAGAGAATGTTTACTTTTGGTGTGGACAGAAAGTGTCCACATAATGTCGTTTCCTAGATGCACTTAACCTGGAATATGTTGGGGAAACAGGCTCGCTGTGAGATGTGTTCTTCTGGGATGGGGGGCGTGGGGTTTTCATTTTATTATTCAATCCCCCCTCCCCATTGACTTATTTTTGTATTATTTGCATATGAAAGAAAGCGAATGGACTATGAGCAAATCTGCTTTAGCATCTCCTGGGAGATATTTGTGCAAAATATTAAAGCACTGTTCGGGAGGGGGGGAGGGGAGGGGAAGGAAAGTGTCAATCTTCTTGACTTAAATATTGCTGTGTATTTATTTGTTGCGTAATTAATGTAGCTTTGCAAAAATAATAATAATAATGCTGAACTCTTATACAAATGTACACTTTTTGTTTACATGTACTCCATTTTAGTAACTCCCCCATTCCTTCTCCCCGATGTTGTATTGCATATATTTATTGGTTGTAATATCATATGTGAAAGACCATGGAACATATATATATTTTGTCATATTGAATAAACGCTAAAGAATACTTCAAAAACTAAGGCCAAGTTTGGAGGGGGAGGGGATGTGTGGAAAGGTGAGTTTTCTTGAGCGCTGGCCCATCCCCATGTCTGGTTTTCTTTCCTTATCCTTTGCTTTTTAAAGGGAATTTCATTTATTAGGACAACATTCATTATACCTGAGAGACGATCCATCCAAAGTTAAGCATTCTGAAGGCTTGTTGATGTCAGTAGAAAGTCAAGGATAGGCTTAAATCTTTCCCATTGAAATCTTTGGGATTATTTCATGAAGTGTTAAACTTTGGATGGGTCGGACATCTGGATTCAAGCCTAGAGGCCCATTCAAATCAAATCTCTGTCCCAAAGCACAAGTTGGAAGTAAGCGCCATGGATGTGGGGGGGGGGGGGAACCATTTCAAGCAAGGGTTGCAGCGGAAATCGGGTTAAACCCTAGTATTTTACTGCAATAGGCTAAGGGCTGGGCTTTTATGTATATCTTTCCCCTTCTGTGTCCCCAATAAAAGAACTTTGGGTGTTGTATATCAATTGCCGGTCTCTTCCCAAGCTTTCTTAAATGAAGGCTTCCCCTGAACTAGTGAACAATTCCCGACTTACACAACATGGCTTTAGGTTCTTCAGAAGTCCTCCAAAGGACTTTTTCCGTGTTTGACTTCCTGATAAACCCTCCCCCCCCCGCGCCCCAATTACAAAAACGTAATAGTCCAGATACTTACAAGTAAGACCACCTTTTTAAGGAGCCTACTGTATACTTTTTTTAGTCCAGTTGAACAGAATCAATGGGGAAGGCTCTCCCCCTCACCCACCCCCACATGCAGATAACTTTCTATGGACTTTTAGTGAAAGTTGGGCAGGGAAGAACTGGGTGATTTGTGAATTACAATTGAGTTACTTTCGGGGACGGTGTGATGTGTGTATGATCATTAGATTGCGATGGCCAGAGCATGGTAGGTACCAACTCTATTCAAGTGTTTTAGGTATAACATACGAAAGATACAAGGCACTTTGGAACAGCTATATATCTTTCTCAATGTTTTGCAGACACCTTCCCTGTACCCACCTCTATGGCCTCTCCCACCCCCAAATCCTTTCCTATATAGTAGAATTATTGCATCCAGTTATGTATATGTTTGGCTGAAATGGGGATATGCACATACAGGCCTATGGCGATTGGGGAGGGAAGGAGTTGTTCATATATGTGTTTTTTGTGTGTGTGTTTCACCTGACTGAATACACCAACCTTCTCTCTCTCTCTCACACACACACACACACACACACACACTCTCACACACACACCAGAGGTCATGCTTCACTGGAGCTATTTACAGTACAAACAAACTGGGAGTGGGGAGGGGAACCCCAATGGCTCAATAAACCTTTATAGTATTTCCTTTACACATTTCAAACAATGGAGCAATTTCCTGAACCTGAAAACAAAAGTTACTTTTAATGATGGTGGGAACTTTTAAGGATACAACTGGTGCAGCCCTCTAAGATTCTGAGCTTTCCATGGTGTTCTTCCGACCTAAAACATTCTATTCTGTTCCTGTAGTTTAGTGATATTTTATTATTGTATCTATTATTATTATTATTATTAGTAGTAGTAGTAGTAGTAGTATTGAGTACTCCTTGACAAGATCAAATAAAATTGTCACTAAGGAAAGGACATTTTTTATATATATTGCAGCTTTTCAGTCCACTTGAACTGTCTCCTTTGCCTCCCCCCTCTGGCTTAACTTGCCATTTGATTTGATTATACGCAAATATCAGTCAAATCATGTAAACGAGATCAAAGCGCTGGCTTTTCCTTTTCTGTTTGATCCAAGAGGTGCTTTCATTATTGTCTAGTGTTGCCTTTGTAAATCATGTGAGATTTCCAAATAGGCATTTCCACACACACCCCTAAAAATAAAAAATAAAATATAAAAGGAGAGAAACAATACGGAATGCTAGAGGACCATTTAAAAGGTATTTCTTGTAGAGGTTTGGAAAGTATAAGCTACCCTGTGCAAAATCTAAGGGGTGTTTGGTGAGGCACCCAAGCAAACTTGCCATTTCTGGTTAACCGTTTTTTGAGATTGAAAATCAGGGTTGTTGTTTTTACATCTGTTCCAATCTATTTCGTGTTACGCTTTTCTCTTCCCTTCCCTCAACACCCACAGCCCTTTACCAAACCGTGGTGTTTCCCTTTCCTTTTAATCGGAAGTCTGCCAAGGAATAATTGGGCTTGACAGGTTAACAAAATCAGATGCACTTTTGTTTTATCTTAAAGAGGGGTGGGGAAAGAGAGAGAGAGAGAGAGAGAGAGAGAGAGAGAGAGAGAGAGAGAGAGAGAGAGAGAGAGAGAGAGCAGCCTTTAAGCGTGTAACAGTCCAAACTTTTCCATTACCATAACGCGAACCAGCCGGGTATACAGCCTTATGATTAATTATTCGTTTATCCAGCGAACAACGTGGGTCTATTTGGGCCTCTTCCCTGTCTTTTTAAAAAGTAATTTTTCAGGACTGATTAATATTTGGTTGTTGGGCTTGTCGTTGACTTTTGCTATTCAATACCTAACCCCCCCTCCCCTTTTGCCTGCTTTTCAGTCCCTTCCTAAAGAACTCTTGCAAAGCCGAGAAGGAAATGAAACATCGCTTACCTTTCACTGTCATCCGTGTCAACACAGTGGGGACTTTTAAAAGGCCTCCAAACAAGAAAGGAAGGGAGAGGGAGGGGGGGATGACAGACCCAAAGTTCCAAGTGTGTGTGTGTGTGTGTGTGTGTGTGTTTTAAAAAAGAGGATGGAGTAAAAAAAAAAAATCATCATCATAATCCAGGACTTCTTGAGCCCAGGCTTTTACTTTCCCCGAGAACATTAGCAGAAATACCCATGGCTTCTAAGTGAATTTAGTAGTTTAAAACTTTTGAAGGTTATTTATGTGGATAGCCCAAAGCAAAAGCCCTGAATGGCTCTCGGTGAGCACGTGATGTCATTAAACTAAGTTTTATGGTTTGGGGGAGCTGACATACCCACAATATATTTACATCATATATAATCTTAACTGTCCACCATCGCAGCTGCTAGAGCAGTTTAATGCTGGGACAGTGGGACAAAGCAGTTAGTGCGGATTACGGCGTCTCGGGCTGCTGCTAGGAAAGGTACATCTTCACAAATGCATCCCTGGCGAGATCAGTAAGTTAATTTCTTGGGGAGGGGGCTTTTCTGCGCCTCTCCCACCCTCCCGGCTTCTAACCTGGCCTCGAGCTTTGTTGGGAGGGCGGGGAGAATTCAGTTGCACCTTGGCTATAGAGTTGAAGGGAGGGGTGAAAGTGTTGTGAATAAGGCTCCGTGTGTGTGTGTGTGTGTGTGTGTGTGTGTGTGTGTGTGTGTGTGTGTAAATCTCTCTCTGTGTGTGTCTCTCTGTCTCTGTGGTTGGGACGCCGAGAGCTGCGGTTATCTGGAAGCCTGATCAGACCTCTTGTTTCCATTCGTGACTTCCTCGGGGGCTTGTGGAAAATCAGATAAGACCTTCAAAGCTTATGATACTAGTTAGGTAAAGAAGTCGCCTCACTCCCCTTTCTCTCCCACCCTCTTTCTACACCTGTCTGCAGAACGTTTTTTACTTAATTGGTGCTGCTGCTGTTGCTGGTTGATGGGGGTGGGAGAGAGGGGGGTGTCTATCCCTCTAAAGAGACATTCGTGTCAAGAAGTTTCGGCTCCCACTTGCAATCCTATTGAGAGATACTTTTAACTGTCCACAACTACTTGAGTTGCTTTAAAAGGAAGGGGGGGAGAGGAGGAGGCGATTGTGTGTGTGTGTGGATGGAGTGTGTGGATGGAGTGCATGCGCGTTAAAGTTGGACAGGGGTTCAACATTTGCGGTTCTGTCTTGCAGTTCTGGATGGTGTTGGCAGGTGGGGAACAGGAAGGCGATTGAGAGAGGCTGGAGCTAGGCCGAAAAGGGCTGATGACTCGATCTTTATCCTAAGGAAAGAAGGGATGGGACGGAAGAAAGACAAAGTTGAAGTAGAGAGTGACAGGACGTTGAGTTCTTCCATCCTCAGCCTCGTATGCAACCGTTTTCAGAAGCTGGCCGAGTCCACGCTCCTCCTCCTCTTGATCAGGGAGTGCCTCTTGCATGTCATTGCCTCAAAAAGCAGTGGACTTTCACAGGTGGTGCACACCTGCGCTGGGAACTAGGACGTTCTGGTCTGAATTGTATGGCTACTTAGGTGGGTGGGTGACGTAGGACAATGGAGAGAAGTGCTTTGCATGTTCAGATTTCCCGGTGCGTTGTTATAAGAAGTGGACGTGTCCTCCCGCTGCCCTCAATGTATCCCTGTCTACCGCCCTTTCTTAGTTCCGCCTATGCATTGATGCAATTCATTTATGGGGCAGGCTGATGGCCAGGGAAGCTCATCAAAACAGAACAGTTACACGGCAATCCTGAGTTCAATTGGTTACTCCTACCCGAAGTTTGTAAAGGATTGCACCCTTGGTGAAGAATTCTATTCATGTTCAGACAAAAAAAAAAAAAAAAAAAAACAGCATCCCCCAACCTAGGGAATGGTGGGAGTTGTAAAGCTTTTGTCTGTCTAACATGCATAGGACTGAGTCTTTACTCTTTTAAGGTGCCACAGGACATGGGCTACAGACTAACCTGGACACATTCCCATCCTTTCCCATAGACTGGCCAAGCCTTGCAGGGACTGTGTTTTGTTGCGTAGACTGGCTGGGAAGTTGCTTATTTGCCTTTCTAGTTGCTGGAGTGATAGATAGGTGCAATTTACCTAGGCCAGAGACTAAGTGAGCCAGAGAAGACTGAGTCTGTTGCATGGTCCTACACTTATCTAGCTGGCAGTAATGTCCCGAGCAACTTAGTGTGAACTCTGATTCTCAAAATAAGTGTTTAAAATTCGGGCGTAGCACCTGGTGCCACAGATCATCTTCAATGAGCAGAGAAAGCATGGAAAGGATGTGATCCAATAGTTCCCTTCCCCTATTCCCTTTGCTCCATCCAGCTAGCATAGTACTGAAGTTGAAAGCACAGCTGAGGTGGTAGGACTGCCTCCTCTTCTGTTCCTCCAGAGGTTCTTTGGCTCCTGGCCACCCAGCTTTGTATCCCAATGAATGCTGTTCTCTCAGCAACTCCAGAAAGGGAACAAATAGCTAGGAGGCCATCCCATGCCTTGGCTTGGCTTGGGAAAGGTGAGAAGAAGTCTCAGTGCCGTGGGAGGAAGGTTACAGAGAGTGGTCGGCAGTGGGACTGCAGGACTCACCAAATGTTGAGGCTATGTGGAGGTGAAAACAGGTTGCCAAAAAGGTCTTCACCCCCCACCCACTCTGGATAGACCTTCAGAAACATCTTCCACTGTGAGTGGTCCTTAGTATAACGACATCTTTTCTTTCTCCTTCATGTTCCAATAGCATCTTCAAGACAACAGAGAAAGTCTCTCCCACACACATGAACCCTTGAGAACAATAAAAAAAAGAAAAGAAAGCAAATCATTGCCCCTCCCTCCTCCTCTTTGCTTCATTTCCCTGTATAAACAACAGAGGGTGTTTCTCCCTCACCCCCAAGTCCCTCATTAGGATTTTTTTTAGCCATCATTGAAAAATATCCCCCTCCCCACTGCTTCCCATCCCCCCCTCTCTCTCGGAAAGTGTGAAGATAAAATTTCATTCAAGAAGGTGCCCAATTGGCTGTTGCTAATACACTTTCCCCTAAGGAGGGCACCTGCACTTTGTAGAGGCCCTTATGCACATCCAGTAAGGAAGTGGGGGCGAGGGGATTCTGCTGTCCAGAGGCATGACTGACAGCCTCTTTCTGGTTACTCTTCTTTAGATGACAAGGCACCCATGATGGTTGTGTGTTTCTTTTATTGGTAATTCTAACCAACAAAGCTTTACCATGAGCTCCTGGAAGACCCCCCCCCCCAACACACACACACACACACACACACACACACACACACACACTTGAGTTTCCAGTGCGTATCCCTGTGTGTTGCAGTCTCGATCAAATCACAAAAGGAGAGTTAGCACAGTTGTACACAGTGGAGGCTAGTGGCTTCTATATCAGTGGGGTGGTGAATCTGCTCTCAGGTTACAGACAGAACTCTAAAGAAGCTATCCAAAGTGCTGAACGTTATCCACAAAATGGTTTCAGTACCTTGGATAGCTCCTTTAGAATTCTGACTGCTCCTGACTGAAGCCCAGAGTGGATTCATTGCCTCACTAAAATACGAGCCACCAGCCTCCATTGATTGTACATTTAAGAAGGTACAATAGAAGACTGTCTGTCTGCTATCTATCTATCTTCCTTTATGAATCCCCCCCAAGGTCTTCCATGCTCCCGCATTAGCTTTAAGTATGTCTACGGAGTTCACTGTTATACGTACTAGGATACCCCACCCCATCACACATACTTTGATTATCCTCGGGTCGCCCGAAAAGACAATCACACCGAGACCCATCCACACTGCAGAAGTTTCCCGCCTTTGACTCGAAAGCCCGCGTGTCTCAGCGGGAAACTTTCAGGTTGCAAGCTTCATCAACATATTTGTATGGAAGAAGGAAGGCCCATTGAAATGAGTGAGGCGGACTTCCGCATAAAAGTGTTCATTGGGCTGTAAAGAGGTGCAAAATCAAGCATTTAAATGCAAAAGGATCGTGGCCTGAGCTAACAGTAAGGAACAGTTCAGGGCTAGGAATTCACACGCTGGGCAGTTCACCCCTGCAACCCATCTTTTCTACAAAGCAGACACTAGTGTCTCTCTCTCCCCGTTGCCCTTTCCCCTGTCTCTCTTCTCCTCCCTCTCCCTGTACTTTTCTCTCCTCAACTTTTTCTCTGTACAAAACCAAACGCACATTCTTTTTCTGTCTACACACACACACACACACACACACACACACACACACAAGGAACGTGCCTTTGCCTTCAATCCGACGTGAATTCCACCTGAAGACTTCCTCGCTTACTCACATACCTCTCCTGGGGCGAAATTCTATTCTTGTTTCCACCGGATTTGATTTGCATTCGGTCGAGCAAGAATGGAAGGCGGGGGCGCCGGGTGGAGGGGTGGACCTACACATGACCCTTCCAGCTTTGCAGAGCTTTGTGGACTACAGTCCTGGAAGCTAGTGGTGTTGTACAAATAACTGGGGGTATCAGTAGCGTCGGGCCTGACTCTGGAGTCCATATAGCCAGATATCCGAAGTCCTTTCAAGGTGCCAGAAGACAGTTGTTTTTTGTGCTTTGTTGGACAATGTTTTCATTATGTTATCATTGTGTGTGTTCCTGTTTCTCTTTGTGTGGACACAGGTGTGCCCAGGTTCCCATGTGCCTTCCTCCAGTCCTTTCATTTGAATGTTCAAAGTAATTCTATTCAAGAAACACAGGAAACTGCTTTATACCAGATGAGACTATTTGTCTATCTAGTCCAGTTATTGTCTATTCCAGCAGCATCCCTCTAGGGTCTCAAATAGAGCCCCTTCCCATTTACTGGTAACTGATGCCTTTCACTAGACAAACCAGAGATTAAAGCTGTGACTAGATGTATGCAAAACACAAGTTCTACCAGTGAACTATGGTCCATTCCATCGAGAAGAGACAGTGTGATCTTCTATGGACAAGAACTTTGCCTATGCAAGTGTGCTTGGGATTAATCTGGATATAGATTTTCTTCATACCTTTTGTGTATTTTATGGCCATAGATCAGGCTAAATGCTAGGACTTCAATTTCATCAGGATAGTAAGGATTGGGTGTGCAAATGCTTAAAATGTATCTGCATGCATTGAGAGGTTGCATGCAGGCCTAAAGTAAACCCACTCTCTGTGCTTACTCAATATTTAGTATGTGAGACCAAAACCAATCTGTGCTGCATGCAGACATACAAAACATACAAGAAGGTTCACTGTAACTGCAATGACTCCATCGTTTGAAAGGAAGTCAAACTATTCCTCTCTAGATGCTTTTTCAGTGATCTAAGAAAAAGTTAAACCAACTCTGGCAGTTCTGGCCCTGAGCACTTCGGCCCCTATTCACCACAGGGGGCACACTCATCCTCTTGACCATCCAAAATGTATTTGGGAAGCCTATTCTGCTCTGTAGGTGCTTTGGGAAGGGAGGAGGGAGTGATTGGTGAAGGGGTGTGTTTTTTGCTGTCATCATATTGGAGGCAGCAATCTGAATCTCGAACCCTCTTTGGGGAGAGGTGGCTCTTGAACTAGCATCTGAGGAAGACCACACACAACCTTTGTAAGCCTATGCGGCAGGGTCTTGCTATTTACTGTTTTACGCTGTACAGCACCATGTACATTGATGGTGCTATATAAATAAATAATAATAATAATAATAATTAATGACCCAATACAAGAAGCCCAAGATGACAAAATAAATAATTCTAATTAATTTGCTAGCCTTCCCCAACTACAACTCTCATCATTCCCAGCCAGCATAGTCCATATTGGCTGGGGATGATGTGAGTGGTAGTCCAACCCAACTAGAGGTCACCAGGTTAGGGAAGCTTGATGTAGCAGAATGGTCTTTCTCAAAACTTTGCTCCTTTGGGTGTTGGCCCTATGAGATGTACCTTGCACATGGAAACACTACTGGAACATGTAAGAGAGAAAGGGGAGGTGTAATTGAGTACCTTTCAACTCCTGCAAATGAACTTGGAATGGATAATGAGGATGAGGACAACAATTCATTGTAGAATAACATGGTCCCCATTTGAGGGGAGTCCGTTGAACCACACACACCATCGACAGGGCCTTCCAAACATTCACAGCTGGAGTACTGGAAAGCTGTGTCCAATCATTGTGCTCTGTGCAAAGAAGATCCAACATTGCCCCCAGGGCCCTGAAGTAGGCAACAGCTGAGCTCCTCTACCATTAGCTTAACTGGGCATTTCTCCTATTTAGCATGGTGCTGCCAGGAGCAGTGTGAAGCCTCTCTTTCTCTCCAGTCTGACTGCTGCTGTGTTGACTTCTGCCCAGCTCTTTGAGGAGAATGATGCCCCTGGTGGGTATCACACATATACCTGGATCTTAAACACATATCCCTCCCAATCTGCATGTCCATCAGTTGCATGCTTGCATCATGCATGCGAGGAGAGATGTATGTTGGTGCCACTCCATAGAAAGCTTATGCTGCAAAGGGGAGTTTCGGGCCGAGGTGGACAGGAAAGAGGGGAAAAAACATAAAAAGTTACAAGAGGTCAACTGATGCTTTATGTTAAAATTAGTGGCTTTGTCACAGTTTACTTTCCCATGGTTTTAAAGTATGCCTTCACTTGCCAACCCCCAAAAAAGCAACTCTAGTTCCAATCAATAGACAGACACAGTTGGTTTAGATTCTGATTCATACTGGGAGTTCTTCACACACACTTATGGCTTTCACTACTACCACAAGGTTTTCCTACATGGCATTTTTTTAAGGGCTACATTAATAGAGGAGATGAATCTGTCAGTGGCTTTTGAGCCAAGATTGCTTAATGGGACCTTCATGAATCCTGGTCTCCTGCCATTCAAAAAACATGTGTTGAAGGACAGACTTCAGGGCAAGGCCATTGCCTTTATGTTCTGCTTGTGCTGCTGGTCACTGTTGGAAACAGGTTGGTGGGCTAGATGGACTCTGGTCTAATCCATTAAGGCCATTGTGGTGTTAAATAATGCATGATAGAGTTGTATCCAACATACATTCTACTTAGAGTAGACCCACTGAAATGAATGGGACTTACATTAGATTAACACTGGAGTCAATTCACTGGATATGACCCCTACTGAAGGTTAGGCAACCTGGTGCCCTCAAAATGTCTGGAACTACAATTTCCTTAAATCCCAGCCAGCATAGCCAATGTTCAGGGATTACAGGAGCTGTAGTACAAAACATTTGGAGAACACCAGGTTGCCTACCATCGCCATAGATAGATAGATAGATAGATAGATAGATATAGATAATGTTATCTATATCAAAAATTTATATCCAGAGACTTTCAGTTTTGATTCCAATTTGCATATTATTGATTTTTGCTGTAATATTCATGGCTCTTACACACATGTGTTCACTCAACTTGCACACGCATCAAAGCGCTTGCAAAGTATTTTATCTATACTATGGGGAAATTACCTCTGGGGAGTTATGATTACAAGATGCTTTGAGTTCCTGCGCTCTTCAATTCTCTGGATTCTTTTCTGGTTTTGTTTACTTTCCCCTTAATGGATATTTGGGGGTGGCTAATATTTTCTTAAAAACAAAGAACAACCTGCCCTTTCTGTTACTGAAAGATGGAAAGAAAGCTATAAGATTTGTGCCCTTCTGTGAAATCAAAACTATTTCCTGAATGACAAGAAGCATGCCCAGAATAGGGTCATGTGATCATAGGCGGCCACTCAAGGAGAGGAAATAACACATAGGCAAGGATGTATGTGTACCAAAGCCAAACAGAAGAAATCATGTTGTGACTGAAAGAGGCAATGTGAATTCACATGTCTGCCCCATTTCCATCCTTTCTCCATACCCCACCCCACCCACCCCCACCTCACCACTGCCTCAAGTAATTCCATCTAACTTCATTAGTCGGAGCTTGATATTTCATTTTGTCTTAAAACTGTATCATTGTGGGAATATATATATATATATATATATATATATATATATATATATATATCTCCATAAATATGGCCCATGTTTTCTGCCACAGGTAGAGAAAATAGATCACAATGCTTAACTATTAATCATGTGTGCTCCCATTTGGAAATATTTGTAATGCATGGGTGTTTGACTTTTAAAAAAAATCATTTTGAGTGATTTGGAATAAAGATCAGACTCCATAAAAAACGAGCTCAGTTCTTTAAAAAAACATATCTTCAGTGTTGTGATATATGAAATAACATAAAAGTCGGTGTGATCTGGGACGAGTGGGGATGCAGCTGAGACAATAGCAGCTTCCCGTATTATGAAGAGCCAGGTGCCTTTTCCCCTTTTAATAGGGAGGACAGGAATTTATCTGTCTGTCTGTTATGAGTCTCAACCAGGACTCCGTTGTTGTTGTTGATGATGATGTTTTAAGGGAGAAAAGGAGGAAATAGAAGAATATTATTCATTATTATTATTATTATTATTATTATTATTATTATTATTATTTATATAGCACCATCAATGTACATGGTGCTGCGTAGATATGTATCCCTCCCTATCCCATGGCCTCTAGCCTGGTAACAGACAAGACTGGAACTTTATTGCACTCTTACTTGCAAAAAGAAACCAATATTCTGATTGTGGAGCAAAGTTGGCCACTGGGATCATCAGAAGGGGTCCATTTTCTGCAATGTAAGACTGCACGATTTTATTCCCATAAAATGCTTATATGAAGAGTTATATATTAAGGAAACAGAGGCGTGGCTCAGTGCCTGGACAAAAGCATCAGAAAGACCGTCTGTCCCTTTCAAGCCACCGTATTTGATGCGCTTTGAGGGTACTAACAGGAGATAAGGAAATCAGCCAGGTGGAGGATCGCTTTTACAAGCCATTGAAGAAGTGTGGTCCAGAATACTTAAATTTCCTCTTTGCATAACAAGGACGAGCTTCTTTTACAAAGTACCCTTGTGTGTGTTTTTAAGGCGCTGTAACCACACTGTCGCCTTATCTCGGGCAAATATTTTCATGGACCACATTTTAGGCTAATCTCGCTTCCTTAACAGGGCAATCTGGGGCTTACTCCCACGAACACGAGCACAGGATTGCAACCTTAAGGACTCAAAGAGTGCCCCCCCCACACACACATATCGTGAGACAAGTACCTGGATAAGTTTTGTTCCTTTCATATCTTTATCAACAAAAATGATCTTTCATATCTTTCCTTCGATCGGGACAATTCTTAGAAAAACGAACAAACTGACAACTAGACAAACACACTTGGTTATTGAATATTTTCTCTCTCTCTCTCTCTCTCTCGCTCTCTCTCTCGCTCTCGCTCTCGCTATGTCTTTGGTTCTAATCGGAGCTCGCTGTGAATGGAGTTGTATTTGTATGTCTCCCACGAGTGCCTTATAAATTAGACCGCTTTAAAGGGCTAACAGTAAAGAACAGGGAACCCATTGAGAATATTAATTAATCTGTGGGAATATATATATATATATATACACACACACACACACACACACACACACACACACACACATTCTCCTTTAAAATATTGCAATAACGTTGAGCCATCCAGGAAGGATGTGGGTGGCTGGAAGTGGAGGGGGGTGGGTTCTAGACTTTAGAGAAATGTTCACAATATAAAGGTTATTCTGGCTTGATTGGTTCCACCATGTTCACTAGTTTCAGTCAATTCAGATTTTCTCAGTGTGTGTGTGTGTGTGTGTTTTGGGGATGGGGAAGAGGTTGCTTATTTGAATATAATATATTCCCCTTTCCCGGTTAAAAAAGAAAGGAAAGACAGAAAGGCCCTATCTTGCGTCTATGCAAATTGCATTGATTGACTGATTTGTTGCTTGTATTGATTTATGATCTGGTTCTGAAAGAGCTTCCCTATCAAATGGTGTTTCCATTCGGTCAAGAGTTGAATTCCCAGATATCGATTTTTATTTTTATAGTTTTTTGGGGGGTGGTTTGCTTGACTTGCATTTTCTGTCTTTCCTGCCAGAAATCCAGATTATCTACACCTTGTATCCCAAGGTGGTGGTAAATACAATGTTCTTGTCCTCCTTGAAGTAGTAATAATAGTAGTAGAAGGTGAGGGGGTTACTTCGATGTTAGAGATGTGAACGCAAAACTCAAGCCAATGTTTACAGAATGCTTAATAGTAAAATGACACAATGCTGGTATTTTAATGGTGTAAGAAAGAAAGAAAGAAAGAAAGAAAGAAAGAAAGAAAGAAAGAAAGAGCTTCTAAATCTATTTGGCCATCCATCCATATGTCTCCTTGCTTCCTTTTTGGAGCCTAGAAAATGGGAAACAGTAAATTTGCAGGAGGCAATCCACCCCAAAACTAACAAGCAATATCTAGTTCATTACCCTTTCCTCTGTAATGTCTGCCGACATTTACCCATCCATTCACATACATTATATTATATTATATTATATTAATAATGTATACTGCAATACAACATATCCGTATGTTATCAATCTGCACATCTATCTATCTATCTATCTATCTATCTATCTATCTATCTATCTATCTATCTATCTACACACACACCCTAACATGCAGATGCACACAGAGGTAAATGTATCCAACTATTAATATGTCCCTGCATGGTATGTCCTGACAAGTACAAATTTCTCCTTATTCGTGACCCAGCGATAGAACAATCGTATGTGTGGGTGGGTGGTGGGGAGCTTAGGGAAGCGAATGACTACTGTTGACCTTTCTGTTTATTTTCTATCCAAGGCAGGATTAGAGAGTTGCGTGAGTCTGTAACATAAACAGTCACAGTAACATGAACTGTAATGTAATCTATGAGCATTTGCAGGAGATTTGCGAAGCCTCTTAAGCCGCGTGCCTGTGGTAAGAACACGCCTCTGCAGTATCCGTTCTTTTGGACGCAGGAAACTTTCTATTTCCTTTTCTCTTCCCACCCCACCCCGCACTTTCTCCCTCTCTAGTTTTCATCATGGCAAGAGAGGGGGGAAGGAGAGGGAGGGAGGAGGGAGGGAGGGAGATAGAGGGAGAGAGATGGGGGCACCATCAGTAGAAGCGTCCTTTCCCCCCCAAAAAAAACCCTAACCCACTCCTCCTACCCCAAGAATTGTAGTGAGCTCCCTCCCACCCCCTTGCCTCACCAGGTGGCCTGCAAATAATACCTACCATTTCCCCCTCCACTCCAAATAAAAGTAATGTGTGGCTAGACTTTTATTACAGGAGCCTTTCCCAGCCAGGAAAGGGCGGGGGTCATAAACGCAGGTAGGTGTCCGGTTTGATCTGTCTAATCACAGGAAGTGGGGGATGGGTGACTCTCAGGTCGTAAATTCCACCGGTCTGCCCGCCTTTTGCTTTCCCCTTCCTTTCTCAAAGGTGCCTGCGAAAAGATGAAACAGCCAGCAAGGCAGGGGCTGCGGCGGCGGCGGCAGGGTGGGCGCAATAAACCCCTCTCCTGCCGTGGTGTAGGACAGCTTATCACCCAGCCACCATCGCTCGCCCTCCTCTTTACGGTCGTGTTTTAAACAAACACTTGGTGTCTTCCCCTGCCTGGAGATCTCAGACAAGTTTTATTTGTAGTTTCTGGCTTCTCTCATGGCGACGGATCATAAGGTGGAAGACCCCTTGGTAGTTAAGATGGATGCGCCCGGGAGCTGTGCAGGCTGCAGCTCTCCCGTGGATGGTAACTGTATTTGCACTAAATACGTAAAGCAGAGAGAATAAGGAGGACCTTTAAAGCCCGTGGTCAGCCTTACCTCCTGCGGGAGGTTGCAAGAGCGGAGGGAGCCTTCAAGCGTGAGACATCGTTCGAAATCCGCTATCTCCCTGCTTTGAGGTTGATGACAGAACCTATTGCGATTAACGAGGGAGAAGGGCTCCCGCACACGCACACACACTTCCTCCCAGCTCCTCTTCTTCTCTCGGAGATGAGAGGGCGAGGGAGAGAGAGAGAGAGAGAGAGAGAGAGAGAGAGAGAGAGAGAGAGAGAGAGAGAGAGAGAGAGAGAGAGAGAGAGAGAGAGAGAGAGAGAGGTCTCGCAACAAGAATAACTACAGCAATAATAGCAATAATACTTTACCAAAACGACTTAGATTTGAGACCTCATGAGGTTCGCTGCCATCAAAATTGAATCTCTCTCTCTCTCTCTCTCTCTCTCTCTCTCTCTCTCACACACACACACACACACACACACACACACACACACACACACACACACACACAGAGGGGGGGAGAGGGAGAGGGAGGACAAATCAACTTCCCGCCTCGGAATGTTGGGAGCCAAACCCCCACGGACACTGGCTCAGTAAAGAGCGTGGGCTTGTTGATGAGGGGTTATTAACACACCTGATTATAATACTTTAAAAGAAGACAGCAAAATAGATGAAAGGAAATCCTTTGCACAGTACTACTGATTAATAGCAGTGGGAGAACTGAAGGTGTGTATATTGTAGTATGAAGTAGACTCTTTCTATGACGTTGACAGCCTTCTGACTGTCTGTCTGTCTATCCATATCTAATAAACTAGGCAATTGACCACACACATAATTTCTTTAATATCATTCCCCTATGGATTTTGGATGTGTTTGTGCTCGTCTTGAGAGCTTTGAAGAAAAAAACATGTCCGTCCATAAAATATCATCGCCTGTAAAATCGTAGGCGGTTGCTTACCCCCCAACAGGTATTTCCACCAGGCCATAGTGTTAATGAAATAAAAACAGTTCTCATTGCTGATGTTGTGACTGCTACTGTGGTGCCACTATTCGCGCTTAAAAGACCCACCACGGTCAATATATGGAAATCTATTTCCCGGCCATGAACACCCTGGCACTGAACATCTGTGTTCGTTCATGGGACGCCTGTCTGTCGAAATGAATTCTCCTATAATGCTGTTGAGAAGTTGGAACGGGTGTGGTGTGGTGGGGAATCCTAGGCCATTCCCAAAGTTGCTTCGTCTTATGTAATCGGAGAAGGGGACTATCCTGTATCTTATGCTAGGTTCTCGCTGGCTGCAATTACACTGACATATTGCAATTCGAATACATGCACACACACATCGAAGTGACTGCTATTGTTATCTGTTCTGTTGTCCTCCTCCCCCCCACTATTTCTTCTACCCTCCTCCCCTCCTCCTCCCTCAAATTAACATAAGGGGTGCATTTTGTTATTCTGGCTACCTACCTCTCCCAGGCTTTTCCATCCCCACGAGTTTTGGGCTTACTGCATTGGGAGAAGTCAAATTCATGGCAAGGGTGGTATTGAGAATTTGGCGATGTTTAGCACTTCTTGTTTCTCCCCCTTCCCAAATATGCCAACTATTGTTGTTGTTTTAAAAAATCAGGTCTTAACTGATGCATTAGAGGTCTGGTTGTGTGTATCATTCCTGAGATGTTTCTTGTCCAACTCCGCAGCTCCTTTGGCTTCTGTAGGCTTGACTAATGACAGTTGCAATTGACAAAGCCTGCAGACTTATAATCGCCCGCCTCAGCTGGGAGATACTTATAGGCCCTCCTACATTTATTTAACAACAAAACATTTTCCCCCATCAGCCCAAGTTTCTTTTAAGTTCCGCCTGCTGCACTGTACTTACAGTTTACAACCTTCCCTGAATTGCGGGAACTAATAAACGTTTTATTAAAAGGTTTTGATGGATTCACCTTTGGGATTAACTAAGATAATAGTTTATTACACTGTGAAAGATTAAACTGAGTACCCTGGTGGGGGGGAAATATAAACATTACAAATAACAAAGCTCCTCTTTACACTGCGCACCATTGTTTCCAGACTCAATACATAACTCAGTAGATTCTTAAAAGGATTCAAATATGCATGTGATTTTTTTTAAAAAAAAGGCAATTAGAAGGATCTTCCTAGAGTGTATATATTTACACACACATGCACAAAAGGAGTGTGTGTGAGAGAGAGTCTAGCAAGACTAGATAAACAGATAGTCTAAGAAGACTATATATATATACACATATGTGTACACATACATTATTTTTGGTTGGACAGGGGGAAGTGTCTGATCAGAAAAATCAAGGCTGGACAGAGAAAATAGAAAGTTAATGGGACTAAAAGATCCCAGGATGGTCATTCTGTAAATGAGCTCTCTCCCTTCCTTGCAGAGCAGATACTTTCACTCATCCAATCCTCCAAATATTTGCACTCTCTTACATCTCAATGGAATCCTACAGTCAGGTGGTTGATAGCTGGATCTTCTTAAAATTCATATACACACATGTCTATGCATGATCATTCATTTTTTTCTTCAATCCATACAGTCAGAAATAATGTGAAGGGGAGGGGGGAAGGAATATAACCAATAAAATTGGACAGGAGGAGAGAAAGAGAGACACAGGTTTACACACATTTCCACATAAAAGTCTGAAGCCCTCTGTTGCCTTTTGTTGATGTTATTTTGCACACGTCTACCAATGTTTATTTACAAAAACGGATATATGTAGGACAATAACAGTATATATATATATATATATATATATATATATATATATATATATCTTTTCAGTGTATGCTTGTGTGTGTGTGTGTGTGTGTGTGTGTGAGAGAGAGAGAGAGAGAGAGAGAGAGAGAGAGAGAGGGAGAGAGACTTCAACTGTTCAGATCATCATATGTATATGTATTTTACTTAAAATGTGTACATAAAATAATAGGAAACAGTATGTGTTGGATCTGGATTTAGTCATACTTAGAGTAGACCTATTTAAATCAATGAGGTAATTAGTTTTAGCTAAGTTAAGTTCCATTGATTTAAATGGGTCTTTTCCAAGTATGACTAAATCCCCATCCAAACCCTATGTATGTACATTTATACATATTACTTTAAGGATGGTCTGCACTTTCAATGAACGTGTCACTTATTGAAAGAATGCAGGTAATATGTGCCTTTTTTAGTAAGAAGTGGTAATCTCATCCATAACTAAGTTGGGAGCTAAGTCCAGGATGTTGCACGTCTTTAGACTGTGCACCTACACACATTTCCAAAGTGTATCTAGGTATAAAGTTTTCTCTGTCCTTTACTTGGGGAAAGTGAATTTTGGCGAGAATCCCTTGACCCATCTCTGTGTGACATCCTCCACCACAGCCCTCCATTGTTACGGAATCGCTACAGAGTGAATATCCACGGCTGTGCAGTTCCTGTAAAATCAATGTATTTCTAATCAGAATGAACTAAAGTTTCAATGCTCTACCCAATTACCTGGGAGTAATCCCTAGTGAATCCAGTGGGACCTACTTCTGGGTAGTAATGTTTAGGATTGTGCCATAAGTGGAGACTGTGCTACAGTTTCCCATTTGACACTAGTATAGAGGCCATCACATTGTCATGTGGAGCATAGGAACCTATATCTCCACCCGAGTTACACGGGGTATTTCCGATTTTTGGGTGGATCAGGTTTATATTATCAGTTCTTCCCCTCGATGATAGTTCCTAAACTAAAATTATTAGAGGGAAACCATATGGCATTGCAAAATGTGATTTCATACACCCCATACATTGAAATCAAGCTAGTCAGAATCTGAGGCGGTGGAAGGGGGGGGGGTTTCTGACGTTATTGGGAACCAGAGACAGCAACTTCCTTTTTCCGAGGGTTGGTTCACATGTAATTCCTTCTGGTTCATCACTGGACAATTTCAACCTCAAGTGACGGTTTGCAGAAACCGCTATAGACAAAATGGCACAGATGGAACTTCCATACTATCTAACTTTACCTAATACACACACACACACACACAGAGAGAGAGAGCGTTTTCAATGGAGGCAATTCATACGTTCAGTTCTTCCCAACATGAGATATATAATGTGATATACGTGCATGTGTGAATCAGCTTTCAATGCTTTGCCAGCCATGGAAGGAAAGAACATCATATTCCATTTCCCAGCTTCCCTCCACAGGAAAGAAAACGCTGCTTCCCTATTTCTTCTGCTCTCACTACACCATTATTCCATCTCCACTACCACTGTTACTCAACACTCCCTTAGCGCCAGCAGTGTGCCTGTCACTCAAAGCATTTTCTTTAAAGTAGCAAATCTTCTGATGTAAAAGCCACACGATATAGACGCAATCTGTAGACTCTGTAAACCAAGGTTTCCCCCCTCGCCCTCCACCCCCGAATAGTAAAACTGGGCCGAGAAGGAGGGTATTGGGTTCTTATGTATTCTAAGTTCGAATGGGCTAATTTGTTAAACAAGCTATCCACCGCACCATACATAGCAAGAACAGTCTAACATTTCTATATGTTTGAACAGTCTGTAATTTATTTACGTTTGCATACTATAGAATAACATCAAGTCTCCCGGTGAATTTTCTAATATACAGCTAAGAAATCCTTTCCTTTCCTTTCAAGCTACTGCGCAGGTCCTGCAACAGGGTGATAAGATATGCATCAGAGGTATTTATAGGGCAGGAATTGGAGAATTCTCAGTGTTTCTATAATAGCTAGTTCTCAAAATCTTTATCTCGAATAGCAGTTTTATAAAAGACAGATTCCTCTCAAGTTTTCATTCTCTAGTGACTAGGGGACCAACCACCAGAACCTACATAAGTAGCAGAATTAGGACTAAAAGTAAATATAGTTTCAACTTTAAACACACATATCAAACATTTCCAACAGATAGTTGTTAAAGAAGGGGAGGTTAGTGGTGGTAGTGATGAAAACTGACTTCAGCAAAGTATTCCACACAGAGAAATTAAGGGTGAAATCCTATACACACTTACCTGGGAGTAAGTGTCATTGACTTCAGTGGAGCTTACTTCTGAGTAAACATGCACTGCAAAGTAACCACTGTTTTCTTTGTTTCTTTAAAAAAAAAACACCTTTCCAATAATAACACTAACTTTAGTATTTTAATAGATGTGGATGTTTTTGCCCAACCTTTTGTTTAAGATCTACATAATATCATAAGAGATTTGGAACCACATTTCCGCTTCAAAATGAAAACAAAAAACAAACAAACGGTACCAGACTTAGCTCCATCAAATCCATGGAGAGCATGTTTTTTTAATTATTCAAAAACAAAACAAAAATCAGTAAAGTAAACATGATTCCTACCCAACAACAACAAAAATAAAAATAAAAAAAATCATTTGGACTCTTGAGCTGGTCAGTCTTGAGTAGTTGATGAACTGAGGCTCCGCGGCTAGCCCCCAAATAAATAAATAAATAAATAGTTTTGCGATATAGATTTGGAAGTGAATTCAGCTAAAGTGGGGAGGGAGGGAGGGAGGGAGGGAGAGAGAGAGGGAGGGAGGGAGGCATAGGGGTTCCCCCCCCGCCCAAACCAGATTTTTGTTTTGTTTTGTTTTGTTTTGTTTTGTTTTGCAGGGGTGAAAAAGGTGGGATGGGATAGGGTGGGGGTATGGAAAGAGAAAAGAAAAACCAACAATTTCTCCAGCATAAAAATGAAACATCATATTCGTTTGCCTTTGGGCTTCATTTTTTCCCTTCTACATTATAACTAGTTATTGAACTCGCTAGAAGATCTAAAGGCCATTTGCGAGGAGACAAATTTCAATGGAGGTTCCCCATCAATAACTCCTTGGCAGTGACCTATTGGATCAAGTCAAACAGTTGAGGTGAAATTCAGGTCACGCCGTCTAAGCAATATTAAAATGCGCCCACTTTTTAAAAAGCCACTTTCAACGAGATTTGAAGAAAATTGAATTCCTGGGAGAGGAAGGGAGGGGGTACAGGGGGGGTGCTTGCGGAGGACAGACAGAGGAAATTGTTTGCATATATGTGCTTTTTGGAACAAACAGGAAGAATTCGGTTATAATGTTTTCAAACTGAGGAATAAATATTTACACGACTTTTGTTTCTTGAGAAGCTAAAACAAAACAAAAAAATGTGTACGTGTGCGTTACTTCTGGTGACATAAATGCTTTGGTTATTCAAATCGTTTTGCACCGACTCATTACTTTTAGTGACAACAGATTTAAGGAAAAATCAATTAAACATTTGCATATTTCTTTGCATAAATTAGACCTGTCTCTTTGCATTGTGGGGAACAAGGGGGGAAAGTGTGTGTGAGAGCGAGGGGGGGGACACACCGAACGATTTCGTGGCACTTAGTACCTACAAGGATTGTAGTTGTTGTTGTTGTTGTTGTTGTTTAATGAAAGTGTAAATGATTCTTTGGTATTCTACAGTGCCATAGAGAGACCAACCCCCATAGGGGCGTGTGTGTGCGTGCGTGTGTGTGTGTGTGTGTGTGTGTGTGTGTGTGTATTTATGTGTCTCAACACCGCCAAGAAAAAGTTGTTTAAAAACAACAACAACAAAAACCTCACCCCCACACACACACCGCAACACACACTTTTTTGTCTCCACTCTTTAAAGATGCTCTGTTTGATCTATAGAGACAATACAATTCACCCGTTGAAGTCAATGGTAAAATTCTTTGTTTCTGTAGAAACGAAGCCATTTCAGATGTGGGGTGGGGAAAGCAAAAAGTGTTCAATGTGACACATGCATTCTTGGATCTGGATCTTTGAGGAGAGATATTATATTCTTGAATACATTCAAGTTTCTGCCATCCTCCTCCTCCAACCGGTGTACTTTAAGGGCATTTCCCCTCTTTCTTTCTTTCTTTCTTTCTTTCTTTCTTTCTTTCTTTCTTTCTTTCTTTCTTTCTTTCTTTCTTTCTTTCTTTCTTTCTTTCTTCTTAAGTCTTATAATAACCCAAGAATATAAAAGAAGTACTCACAACTGGTCTGAAACACAGGGGAGGGTACAGCTGTCCACACTACATGGCGCCCTGAATAGTAGCTAGTTTCTGGTCGATTTTTTTGAACTGATTATTCTGTGTGTGTGTGTGTGTGTGTGCTCATTTTGCGGGGAGGGGGCATTTATTAGTAACATTAACTACAAAAGGCTTCACATGGCAAAGGGTTTAAATCGTGATTATTATTAGTATTACAGCTATTATGATTACTAAACACTGAAATATCAAAACCTCGGTAGGTGCTTCCTCCCCCCCCCTTTTTTTTTTTTTTGTGGTCCAAGATGCACAGATTGCAAATGGCTAGAGGTGTAGGTTACCAAGCGGTCAGTATGGTAATAGCTTGCACAATGAATCCGCAGGGACAATGAGTACTTATTTTTCTTCAGTACTGTCAAGGAGGCGCTTTGTACTCAGAAATAGTCCTGAAAATGGTAACCAGATAGATACACGTTTTGCAACCCGATTCCTGGCTAGGATAGGAATTAAGGGGCAGAAATTATTTCATCGAGGAGTTCTGTTTCTCTTTGCCATTGTCACTCAAAAGTAATCATAACAATAATACTGTTTTGCCGACATTGTTCTGCTGTTTGGGAGAAACTGAGGCCAGCGTGAAAGGGACGGGAGGGATGTTATAGAGACAAAAGAGGTTTGTGTCCCACTAATTTTTTTTCCACATGTCCTTAGAGCTTTTTTGCTAGAGACAATAAAAAGAAACTCTCCCAAATATTTAAGGAAGTAAGACATTAAAAAAGCTTTTTAGATATATAGATAGATGGATACATAGATATGACATAGATATAGATATAGATATAGATATAGATATAGATATAGATATAGATATAGAGAGAGCACATCTTAATAATGGGTATCTTAAAAAAAAACCCCAAAGTTCAGTTAAAATAAGATATGAGGATGAACTGAATTTTTTTAAAAAAGGAAGTGGGCAATCAACCTTATTGTGTGAAATAAATGAAAAAAAACAACTAAGACATTTTATTATTAAAGATGTAATCCTACAGACATTTACCTGGGAGTAAATTCAGAGGAGCTTACTTCCGAGTAAACATGTCCAAGATCCGGCTGCATCCTACCACCGGATCCTATACCTATTCAATCAGAAGTGAATAGGTAAACACTCCTACTGATTTAAAGAGTCTTACTCCCAAGAAACTGTGCATGCAACCTACTTCCCAATTCTATACATACTTGGAAGTAAGCTCCACTTTAAACAAAGTGTCTAAACTTCCAAGGAATTAACTCCTGGAATGGCAAACCTGCCCTTCCTTCCATGGGCATCTAGAAGAATGATTTACAAAGTAATCATTAAGGAAGACGTATGACTGGGAGATGTTTCTCAGGATGACCCTCACAAACCAGGAACTGCTGATTGTCTCAAGTCTCTAGTTCATACTTACAGTGCAATTGTAGTGTATCTACTCAGAGTAAAGAGTCCCTTTGGAGTTCAGTAGGAAGTAAGAGCCTCTGAGTTCAATGGGGCTTACACCTTAGTGCATTCTGTACTTGTAAATCTTCCTCCTCTCTTTCATCTTTCCTACTTCCCACTCTTAGCATCTGAATTCTATTAATATTCATAATGGGCACCATCCGTCCAAAGTCAAGCACCTGGATGTTGCATTGAATTCAATGGAAGAAAGCTAAATAATTCATGCTTAGCAGTGCAATCTTATATGTATCTACTCAGAAGTCAGTCCCATTGAGGTCAGCAGAACTGATTCCCAGTTAAGTATATGTAGAATTGCATCCTGAGATAATAACTACAGAGATAGTATATACAAAATTCTTTAATCACTTAGGAAAAGGCTGTGATGCTGCTAATTACTGCTACTGCAGTTCATAGTAGTAGTAGTAGTAGTAGTAGTAGCAACAACAGTAGTAAGAACAGCAGCTCCGCACGAGGCGTGCTCGTGTTAATAAAAACATAGTTATGACTTTTCTTGGAAAGAGGAAATAACAGTCATGGCAAACACAAGCTCACACAGCCAGAGAGGGGGAGAGTTCCATAAAACACTTACAACCTACCCAGAGCTTAGTAGAAGTAGTCCTTGTAGAAGCAGCTGCACTTATATCTGCCTGCCATTGTTCCCAGACGGCAATTACATTTTCATAGACTCTGCCCCATGATTTTAAGGCAAATAGCAAAAGGAAACAAAACAGCTTCACACACACACATCTGGCTACCAGAAGAATATTTTTTTCATTCATTTCTCTTCCTTTGGACTGAACCACCCTCCTCTTCCTCTTCAGGAATCAATCAATCAATCAATCAAAAAGCAAGTTGACAGTCCCCCTTAGATATGTTTAGAGACCGTGTGTGTGTATGTGTGTGTGTGTGTGTGTGTGTGTGTGTGTGTGTGTATATATATATATATATATATATATATATATATATATATATCCACTGTACTCCAAATAGAAACTGACCAAGGCCCAGTTTCCAAACCGATGAGAGTTTGGGTTCCATTTTGATATAATCCATTGGAAATACGGATTCTCTCCCTGGAAACAGCTTGACTTGCTAAATGACTTTTCAAAACGTCTTCACAGCTGTTCTCTCTCTCCACACATCCATGGACAAAATAATAATTCTGGAGGACATCAATTGGGGGTGGGGTGGGGATGGGGTGGGGGGTTCCCTTCTTCTTCTCCCAGTACCACAAAGGCCAAATTTTCCACTCGTTTATATGTACCCTGTAGAATCGAATTTGTGTGAGCACCTCAATCACAAATTCGTCCCTAGGGGAGTATATGGACGATGCCAGAGCCTTGTTAATGTTCTGCTTTCTTTGGTTTCTCCTTAATTGCAGATATTGTAATTA
Source organism: Elgaria multicarinata webbii (assembly GCF_023053635.1). NCBI lineage: Eukaryota > Metazoa > Chordata > Lepidosauria > Squamata > Anguidae > Elgaria > Elgaria multicarinata. Next base: position 23,906,924 of record NC_086173.1, on the reverse strand, counting down.
AAATCTCAGGTGTGTGTATTTCTTTAACACACACAAACACTGGCATTTTGAGGAAAGACAGACAGAACCAGCGAAGGGACCTTGTTACAGCTAGATCTTCAATAAATAGTTAAAATAAAAGGGAAGGTAAAAGGTGCTCTTGACAATAAAATCCACAATTATTACTTTTCCTTGGAAAGAAGGAGCAGCAGTCACCGCAAACACAAGCTCACACAAGCCCTTGCCAGA